>NC_088932.1:31142500-31145000 GCF_038396675.1 Hydra vulgaris | reverse complement strand
TTTCGAAACTGGTCCCATAGAATTTCATCACTTACATTCATCTTTGTATCATCCCATAGCAAATTAAATTCTTTTTTAATTGCTAATCAGCTATTAACGAACTCAGATTCAATTTTTAAAACGTGTGTTGATAAAACAGTTGAATTATCTACCCTATCTCTTTCAACAATCACAGGTCCGCTAATAATGTACCCCACTTTTGATTTAATAGCTACTGGACCACTAGTTCCTCTAATGTCCTGATTTTCCATAAATTTCCAATAAAAATTAGCTCCAATCAATATATCAACAAATAAAGTTTCATTTAATTTATTATCATCAGCTAATCTTCGACCACTCAAATGATTATAGTTACTAGAAGCAATACCAATGTGCTGTCCAGTGAAGGAAAGCAGATGTCTTTAACAAAGCATTTTATGACAATGTAATAACCATAAATACTTTTAACACACAACTTAACTCAGTCTACGACCTCTGAAATACTATCATGTCCAAAGGTTTTGATGTGAATTTCCTTTTTGCACACCGTTTTTAATTTAAGTTTGACACAGGCTAAAGTAGAAATATAACTGAGCTGCAAACAATTATCAAACAAAATTTGACAGGTTGCATAACGTGAATGGTCTTCATTTTCAACAGTTACTAATGCAGTTTGCAGCAAAACAGCTTTAGTTGGAAGAAGAGAAGCACCGGCAACAGAGGTTAAACTTCCATTTTGTTTTTCATTATCAGATTTTGCATAAGCCTCTTGCTTGTCATTATCACAAATTAAGATATGTTGAAGACGACCACATTTAAAACATTTAAAGGGTGAAGGGCATTGATGACTAAAGTGACCTTCACGAAGACAACGAAAGCATCGCCTCTTCTCGCTCAAAACCTTCTTTCGAGCTGTAACGTTTGTAATAACTTGACATTGATGAGGTTTGTGATAATTATTGCAGAATATGCATGAAAGTTGAATAGCAGTAGAATTGTTCTTTGTAAAGGGTAAATTGTCATTATCATAACTATTTCGTTCAAAATAGGTAGGTCGCCTTTTATTTGATCCAATAGAATGAAATGTACTGGCTGTGAACGGTAAAGTAAAAAGTTCAGAAGAGTTGTTACTTTGTTCACATGCTCTCAATTCAGAAATCAGCACATCGAGCACACTTCTTATTTCCCAAGTTTTATTTTCATTTAGCTTAGGTCCATAGTTTTTAAAAGAAAAGCATTATTTTAAACTTTGATTAAGTGAATGCATAGAGTGATTCACCGAGGTACAAGCCATCAGCTGTTTACGAAAAGCATGTCTATAGTTTAAGATAATTGTATGAAAAGATGGTAATCTGAGCTCTAAAAGCATGTAAGATATACTATCATATTTGTTGTATCCGAAAAATATTTTAGCACATTTGTTGTAGCAATATTGAAGGCGTGCCATTGTTTTATCGTTATAATTTTGCCACAAAAGAACACCATATAAACAAATGCAATATGCTTTAAACAGTTTAACCTTCACTCTGGTAGAGCATAAACGAAAGCGTCTAATTAAGATATTTGTACGTGTGTAAAGGCCCTCTTTGGTTATATCAAGATCATCGGTTAGGTCATTTTTAATTATATAACCAAGGTATTTAAAAGATTCAACAAAAACAATTTCACACCCTGACACGCATAATTCTGGGAAGGAGTTTGATATAACTTTTGATTTTTGAGTTGGAATAAGTCCCCTAAATACAGTTTTCTTGGTATTAAAGGACATGTTAATTAAAGAAGATTCTTTATTTGTAAAGCTAATTAGTTTTTGAAGAGAAAACCAAGAAGGTGCAATTATAACCATATCATCAGTATAGGCCAACACATTCATGAATATACCACCTATATTACATCCAATACGAAGGTTTGATATTGATGAAATCAAATCTTGTATGTAAAAGTTAAATAGAAGTGGTGATAATATACTACCTTGACGAACCCCATTCCCAATTCCAAAGCTGTTTGATTTTGTTTTCTGCTATCGAACAGACATTTGCTGATTACTATACCAAAATGCAAGCAAACAAACAAGTTTTTTTGGGCAGACCAGTATCTAATAATTTTTTGAACAAGAGCCAGTAATTGACACTGTCAAATGCTTTATTAAAGTCTATGAAGCAAGCAAATACATGGCTTCCTCTAGATGTGTAGTACTGCACAGTCTTTTTAAAATAGTTTGAGCATGACGTTGTTGAGTGATTTTGTTTACAGCCAAATTGGTAATCATCATTTTTATTAATGTTGTACAAATTGATTTTCTGCAATAAAAGACTCTCAAAAATTTTTGACATAGCAGAGGACACAGCTATGGCTTTATAGTTGTTCATGTCTGTTAAATTGGCCATTTTAGATTTTACTAGTGGAATAATCGTGGCCTCCCAAAACGTGGATAGTAAATAACCAAATTTAATGCATAAATTAAAAAAGTACTAATAAAAAACTGCAATCTACTTCCACCGTACATAAAAGATTCCATACA
>NC_088932.1:30912500-31137500 GCF_038396675.1 Hydra vulgaris | reverse complement strand
TAACAATATTTGGAAAACTTCTTACTGGACCCTGGATGAAAAAATTTTATGTATCAGCTGAAAAAGCAAGTTTTGATTGCAGGTATCCAAGTAGTTAAAAATGTTTTGCCAACAATTAAAAATTGCAAATCAATCCAGGTGCACTGATAAACGGTAAAAATAATTTTTTCGGAAATCCCCTTAAATCAAATGTTTTAGAACCTGTCAAAAATTTATGCTCCATCAATGAGCCGGTTATCAACATGATTTTGGTTTGTCTTATTGCGGTGGAAGATGTTTTGAACCGTCAATATGAGTGATATTTCTCACTTTCTATTACAGAAACACTTAGCGAGGAGACAGCTAGTGCAAGACTTCACAACATAAATAGTGAAGAGTTAATGGGTATGTTTAGTGAAGCTAAAGGAAGATCTCCAAATGTAACGATTTGTTATATATCTTGCAAAATAAGATCAAAAAAGAATAGAACTATAGATTATCTATATATAAGTAATAAAATTACAGCAAGTGGTGTGACTTGCAATAAAAGTACAGCAAGTTGTGTGACTTGCAAAAAAAGGTACAGTAAGTGATGTGACTTGCAAAAAAAGTACCGCAAGTGTGACCTGTAATTTTTTTGATAGACGGCTCTGGCCTACGTTATCGTCGTGTCTATCGTTAAAAATGATTATTATTTTGTTTCATTGATGGAATTTAAAATTTTAATCATTTACTAAAAGCCAAGACAAAAATTAATAATTGGTTTAGTTCAAAATAATTTAATTTAAAAATTTTATTTTTAGATTGGGAGGGGGGATTTAAACGCTCTTTTTACAGAAAGAATGGATCCTCTGATGCATCTTGTAATTTTGTTAATTTTATTTTGTTTTATTTTATATAATAGCAATTTAAATCTTTTTCTAAATTGCATATAAAAATTTGATTCTATTTTTAGGTTAGAGGGACGTGGTGGCACACCCTACTTCACTGAATCAATGTGTGTATCGCTAGTTGTAGTAAAATAAAGTTTTTGTATATGATACTAAATTTATTTTTTTTTAATAAAGAAAAAAAAGTTTATAGAAAAGGAATTTTTCATTTTAGGGTGTGTTAACACCCTTACACCAACTGACGCCCTTACACCCACCCTAAGTCTCATATTTGGCAGTGGTCTAGAAGCAAATAATAACAACTTCTAAAAAATAATATGAAAATCAACTATTTTACTAAAAAAAAAACTTTTTTGTAAATAAAATTTGCATTTATTGCATTTATTTGCAAATAATATAAAGTATAAATATATAGAAAATTTTCAAAATTATAAAAAATCAATTTAATAATTTTTTGTTTAACATTTTAACTAGATCATAAAAATTTAAGCGTAAATGTAATATAGCCTAAGCGTAAATATAGCTCAATTTTTTAAGTTAAGCGTAAATGTAATATAGCTACGCATAATAGTAAAATTGTCCAATTAAAACATAAAAACTTCCAGATTGTCCAACTTGTTCATCCCCAGATTTCATTGTAACCACTAATCTTCTTCCATTAGCAACACTAGGCATGGATTGAGTATATCTTACAGACTTATTAACTCTTTGTTATCAACCCATGATTTGAACGTCTCAGGGTACCCATATCACTTTACTAATGACTTGTTTTTGAGTTTGCGAATAACTTTATTAATCCTAAATATTTTTTGGTCAGTTTTTTGCAGTTCTTGTTCATAAAAAGTACCCTGTATTTCTTTACCATTATCGTCAGTTATTTTATACGTTGGTGGATCTGTGAACTGAATCTGTGACACAGTAAAAACCTCCTCAGTCCATTTGGGTGTGTATCCTTTTTCAAACGCTGTCTTCTTTTTAGTTAGTTTTAGATCGTGCCTTTCCATTTAGATTCAACCAAACAATATTCTCATTCTTTTTATTGCTAGGTGCAACTGGTGTCATTTTAATTGAAGAATGTCTTGTGTTGTTGTATTTATTTACCATTTCATCTAAAACGTCGATATATTTTCTAGTAGAATTAGCTGAAAAGTACTTAAACATTTTCTCTTTCATTGTTCTAATCCAACGTTCAACTACGCAACTTTTTTCTTCATTTTCAGTTGAATATTTTAATGCTTATTATAAAATTCTAAGCCTTTATCCACCCACATTTTTTGACACTTTCTTTCTTGGAAGTTTTCATTTAATGCATCAGCAACATCAACTCCAGTTTTACTTTTCAATGGAACAATCCATCCGTACTTTGAAAAAACATCTATCACCATTAATAAGTATTTTATATTGTCATTGAATTTGGAAAAAGATTGCATGTCGACTAAATTAACAACCCATATTTCATCGATTCCATTTAGAATTACTTTTCTTTTTCTGAAATGTTTTACAACTTGTCTATGAAGTTCGTTTGCAAGTTTGTCAGTCCATTTTAGTTCTTTATCCTCGTCTTTTTTACAGATCGTTGGTAGTTTTTTTGAACACCCAACCCAAACTTTGCTTTAGTTGATATAATAGGTTTTATAATATTTCGCTCAATTCTTTCACGTATTGTCGGGATTTTTATAGCATTCATTTCTTCGAGCATAATTTTGTCAGCTTCATTTTTTTTTTGCTTTGTCTGTAAAGTATTTATAAGCAGATCATGATGGTAAGCTGCATTATCAACTCTATCTACAGGTTTACTTCATTTTTTATATGCGTTAGTAGAAGTTAATCGTTCTAATTTAAATTAGTACCAGGACCTGCAAAGTTCATACCAGGTAAATGCATTTCACCTAGAAATTTTGACCATGGTAGTTTTATTTTACTTGTTGCTTAATTAATTGAACTAACTAAATCACCTCGTGTTTTTGCTGATACGAGTTTAGTTTTTGTTTTTCCACAAATAGCGCAAGTTCCACGTGACATATTTCTTTTGTTTTTACTCACGACGCGTATCGATTTTAGCGTATTTGTTTGTTTTTTTGTATTTAATACAGTATATTTTTTTTATATAGAGTAAATTAAAAAAAATGGACATAGTAGATTTATCATGGAATGTAAATAACAATAAGAGAAATAATAATAATTTGTTACCTAAAAGTTTAAGAGGAATTAAGTCAGGTTGCAGAAAAACTACTTTATTATTGAATTTACTTTTAAGACCTGGTTGGTTAGACTATAATAATTTACAAGTTTTTGGAATATCTCTTTTTCAACCAGAATACAAAATATTAAAAAAGATCTTTTGAAAACAAATTACAAAAAGAAGTTGTTTTTGAACTATTTAAGTTACAAGACATTAGAAAAATTAAATGCGAACCCTGAGTTTATAATTGAAGATATTTCAAAAAATTTAAATAAGAAAACAGATATGGAGTGTACGTTTTTTGAAACAGCTGAGGATGTACCAGATCCTGAAGATCTTGATATTCATTCGAATAATTTGATGATATTTGATGATTTACAATTAACAAAACAAAATAAGTGCGAAAAATATTATATAAGAGAAAGACATAGTAATGTAGATTGTTTCTATCTTGCACAAAATTATTTTATGTTACCTAGAAAAATCAAATTATTTATTTTTGAACTTGCAATAGACTTGTTTCACCGTTTCGGCTTACAAAATCAAGCTTTCGATACACCCCTCCACACATATTCTATACAGCATTTACATCTACTTTCTTTAAACAATACTTGATCCGTTGTTTTAACTCATCAACTGAAGTAGCCTGCCAATTGTTCTTATAAACCATTCCCTTCAAAATTGACCAAAAGTTCTCAACTGGACGAAGTTTAGGCACTTCTGGAGGATTATCGGTTTTTTGTACAAAAGGGATGCTTTTTGAGATCAAGTAGCTAATCACTGGTTTAGCATAATGGGCCGGGGCCAAGTCAGGCCAAAACACAAAATTACCCTCAGGATGATGTTTTTTAATAAAAGGCATCAGTCTTTTGATAATTCACTCTTTCAAACACATATTTTTTTTGACAGCAAGCCCCGAAGGAACAAAATAGGGTGTTGAGATGCCTCGAAGTAAAATTGCTAACCATACAAGCATTTTTATTTTCAAACTTTGCATTGGACTTGTATTTCACACCACAAGAAACTGCTTTTGGATTGCTTGGCCAATACCCAACGTTTGAGTTCTTATCAGAGTGAGAAAATGTGAAGCATGATTCATCATCAATTATGAAATCACACCTATAAAATTTTCTACACAATCTGCCACAACATGTTTGTAACTTGGACACTTGCTCAGGAGTACGGGCTGGAATGGTCTGTTTTTTTCGGTAAATAATAATTGTGTTGCTGAATTGTATACATAACGTGAGATTGGCTGCACTTAAGCTTTCGAGCAATTTGTGAGGTGGAAATGCCAGAACGACCATCAATCATGCTTTTCAACTTGGTAATATTGGTTTTAGTCATTATTTTCGCTTTTCAATTAGAACAAACAACACGAAGTTTTGATTTGCCTTTTTCCCACATTGAAATGTATTGGTAAATGCTTGCTGTTGGGTGATTTTCCTTCAAAAATGATCCACAACTACTTTTCTACCTTTCTTGAAATGCGAATCAAAATACCTGTACACACGATCAATCAAACTTTCACGCTTCATTTTGATGTAGATTACAAAATAGTAAGAATGTTTTCATAAAACTTTGCCAGCAGCAGCTGCAAAGAGTAGGCTATAAAATAGAAACAATAAATGAATTAGTGCACAAAAAAAAATTCAAAAATAAAAACCGTTAAAAAAATCTTAAATTTTACTGTTCACCCGTTATAAGAGAAAATACAAACTTTATTCGCTTGTTTCCACAAGATTCAAAGAATTTAAATCATATTTATAAAGATCATGTTTCATGTGATATGACAAAAGATGAATTTACAAGATTTTGTAAGGATGCTTGGTCAGAGCCTCATGGATTTATTATTATAGATCTATCTACTAAAAGAGATTATGGGAAATATAGAAGTGGATTAGATAATTTTTATATACCAAATTGCGAATTTTAAAATATTTATATATAAAAAACAAAAATGACTTATTTATTATCAAGTGGAAAAAGCAATAACATAAAAACTAAGTTTGCTCCTATTATTCGACTTGGACAAGATAAAGAATATGAAATGGCTCTAGTTAGTTTAGAGACATATCACAGTTTTCCTAATATTGATTCTAATATTAATAAATAAGAATAGATATGAAGTATTTGTACAACATGACATTACAATAAAATCTTTATCACATCAAAGTATTCTTTTAAAGTTTGGTGTTGCAATTAATGAAGGTGTTGCGTTAGTTTCACTAAAACAAGAACTTAAATTAAAAATTTTAGTTTACAAGATTCTGTAATGTCAGAGTCTATTGCTGATATTGTAGTAAATGTTGTTAATAATTCTGTTTCTAATGTATTAATTAAAAAAGGAGAAAGTTTATGTTTTATTAATTTACTGTAAATAGTTTTTAAAAATATCTTTTTTCCCTTATTAAAAATGAAATTTTATAATAATATATACCCAACTCTTCCAGATGTACCTGATGAAAATCAGTCACCTGTTGTAAACCAAGCTCATGTATATCGTCTACAAAAAATTAATGAGATTCAAAAAGAAATAGAGCGTGAGAGAGAAAAGAGAACTATGTTAAGTAAAAAGTATCATAGAGCTGTAAAAATACCTTCAGTAGTTAATATATGTATTACTAGCAAGCACTTGGAACTATTGGAATTGGTTATTTGACAACAATAATTGCAGCACCAGTAGTTATTGCAAGTGAGGGTGCGGCATTAGGAGCAGGTGTGTTACCAATAACAGGTGGACAAATTTATAAAAAATTAAATTTAAAAGCAGAAAAGCATAAAAAGATTAAGATACTTGCTGATTTAAAACTAAATACAATAAGTGATTATATTTCTAAAGCTTTAGTAGATGGACATATAAATGACAATGAATATGAATTAATACTTGGTGAACTTGAAAAATTTCAAGTAATGGGTTGAACAAATTAGAACAAAAATAAAAATCGAAATTGATGAACAAACTAAGAAATCATTAATTAAACAAGGAAGAGATGAGGTAATTAGTATACTCCAAAATAGATTTAGTAAAAATGTAAACGTAGAAACACAAAATGATTTATTAAAATAAAACGTAAAAAAAAACGTAAAACATAAAACGTAAAACACAACATAAATCGTTATGTTGAAAAGCAAAAAGAGATCAAATTGTTAAAGAATTCTTAGGAAGTAAAAAAAGAATACAGCAGAATAATTTATATGAAAAGATGGGTGAAGCTAATTTACAGTTAGACTTGACAAACTTGTACAAGCCATTAATTGATAGTCAAGCTGGAATAAAAGAAAACATATCTAAATTGGACGATTAAGCTAATAAATTTGCATTCACTTTTTCAAATGCTTATCCTGAAATAATGGCTGAGCATGCACATAAAGAACTAATACCTTCTTATGAAGAAACTAAGACCTTGAGGCTCGGAAAAGGAACAGATTATCTAAGAATGTATACTAATAGTAAAAAGTCTACAGATACCACATTTGGAATACATTTTAAGGATGACAAGTTATACATTGAAAAAAAAAACAATATTTATTGAATGATGATGATATAACTATTGATAGTAAAACATATTTTGGTTCTCCTGGTCTTTGGGAGTTGATAACGAAGTTTAATTTTGATAAGAACTTATATACTGAAGATGATCTTAAAAATTATAAAAGTATATTAATACAAACAGAAGCAATTACTACTGAAAATCCATACAAACCAAGGTGTTCTAGGAGTGGAAAAAATAGAGAAATAATAGCTCCAATTTGGAAAGATATAAAAAAAAAATGAGAAGCGTGATTCAAAAGGAACAGAATTACCAACTATGACTCTTCCTAGCGAACCTAATCCACTAATTTAAATGCTTGAATTACGTATAGCTGCATGGAAAGCAGGTAACACTGGATCAAGAAATGAAGCTTTTGCAATTTGTGATGAATTATTACGGAAATGTGTTATAAATAGTGCACAGTATAAATCGATGCAAAATAACTTAAAAAAATATATATAGTACATAAAAAATGCTAATTTTTCATAATAAGAGATATGTAAAGAAACATTTTGTTGGAGGAAGTGGTATATTCGACAGTATAAAAAATTTATATAAACGAGCATCAGCATCAAATGTAACAAGAGTATCATCAGCTATGTTAAATAGGATTTAGGAAAATTTGCAATAACTGCTGCTAAATCAGCAGGAAAAGAAATTTCAACATCAGCAATAGAAGCTTCTAGAAATACTGTAGTTGAAAAAGGAAAACAATTAATTGATAAAGGATCTTCAAAAATAGTTTTAGAACCAAATATTGCTATTAATAAAAAAAAGTAAAGAAATCATTTCAAATTTAATAAATAATGGATCTAAAGGTCTAATGAAATCTGGATATGAGGTAACAAATATAAATAAAACAATGATGGAGGCTGCGATAAAAAATCAACAGAAAAAAGTCTCAAATGAAAATGCTATAAGAATAAATGATCTAGTTAAAAAAGTACGCGATCTTAGACTTGCGTAATAGACTTGCGTAATAGACTTGCGTAATTTTTTTATTTTTTTATTTTTTTATTTTTTATTTTTTATTATTATTTTTTTTTATTATTTATTTATTTTGCCGTTGATAAATATTACAAAAAAGTAATTACAATAAAAGAAAAATCCTGGTCGGAGCAAGAAGAAGACAGGTTGTCTTATCACCGAGCCCCGTCTTACAAAAATTTACATGCACAATAAATGATAAAAGACAAAAAGACAGTATAAATACAAAAACAAAAACAAATCAAATACTTCAGCAATAAAATGATTTGTTGCTAACAATCTTTCAGTAGAAAAATTTTTGAAAATAAAAAAGTAAAAACGACAGAAAATCATGAAAGTTATAAAAACACAAAAAAAAAATGCGTTGTTTAATTAAAAAAAAAAAAAGCAATATATGTAAACATAAGTATTTGGGCTGATTATTTAATATCATCAAAAATATGAACGAAAAAGACAGTTTTATTTTCGTTATCTTTTTTACTAATGGTAAGAAACCATTTTAATAGACTTGCGTAATTTTTATACAATTATTAGTTGGCAAAAAAATTTTTTTTTATATTGTATATAAAAAACAAAATGACAACTTCTGAAGTATTAAATTTTACAGAAATCCCAACTGTGGATAAAGGAATTGAAAGATTTGAATTTCATGAATATGAGCCAGTATCCCGTACAAATCTAAATAGTTCTGGAGAAATAAGAATAAGCGTTGAGCAACAAAGTTTGTTCACACTTCTATCTAAGGCTTTTCGCTTGTTTGAAGGAAGACTTCTTAAAGCTGATGGAACAGCTTATGCTAATGCAGATGCAGTATCACTTACAAATAATGGTATTATGCATTTATTTAGTCAAACATCATATCAATTATTAAACCAACAGGTAGAAGATGTTTATCAATAAGGTCAAGCAACTACAATGTTAGGATTGCTTAAATACCCAAACGGCTTTCAATTAGCACAAGGACTAAATCAATTGTGGTATAAAGATTCTGCAACAACAGCAGTACTTGCTGATAACTCAGGGTTTGCATTAAGACAAGCATACGTAATTCAGAAGCCAACTACAAAAGAAAAATTTTCATTTAGCATACCTTTAAACACATTTTTGGGTTCTGTGATGATTATGACAAAGATATTTATGGATTTAAACAAACACTAACTCTTGTAAGTAAAAGTGATGATGATACAATTTTTAGACTTGCTGCTGCAGCTGTAGGAAAAGTTAATCTTGATAAAATATCTTTGTTTATACCACATGTGATCCCATCAGATGAAGAAAGGATTAATTTTTTTAAAACTATTGAATCAAAAGTGACTCTTCCAGTAAATTTTTGTGCGCGGCAGTGTGATACTATATCTATTCCACAATCTACTACATTTTCTTGGAGACTGAGCGTAAAGACATCTCCTGACAAACCAAGATACATCATTGTTGAATTCCAAATAAATAAAGATGAAAATCAAGAACTTAATCCTTCAATATTTGATCATCATGACTTGAAAATATGTATATTATGCTTAATCAGTAAAGATATCCTGCTGTTGATTATAATTTATCATTCCCAAATCATCAATTTTTAAGAGCTTATAGAGATGCATCTGTGTTTAGTGAGAAATTTTATGGAATGAATGAATTGATCACAAAGCAACATAACTCCTTCTGGCTATAAAGATTTATACCCACTTATGGTTTTTGATGTTAGTAAAAAATCAGAAAGATTAAAATTATCAGTAGTAGATGTACAAATTTAAGCAATATTTAATGCGGCTGTTCCAGCAAACACTGAAGCATTTGCTTCAGTGTTTGTTGTATTATCTGATAGATTGTTACAATTTCAATCAGACGGAAATAAAATTAATATTGTTTATTAAAAATTTTTTGAAAATAAGTTAAATTTTTTTCTTTGTATAATAAAATGAATATGAAATATACGAAGAAAAATCTATTAGAAGAAAATAACATTTCAAAAACATCTGACAATATCGCTACATTGCTAATGATTGCTATGAATAATGGGTTATTAAATAAAGAATCTATTATGACTAAAGTGAAAGAAGTAAATGAGAAAAGACCAGTTGGGAAACCTAGAATACATCCAGTGAAGGAAGTAAATGAGAAAAGACCAGTTGGGAGACCTAAAAAAAATTGTGAAACGCTAGAAAAAATTATTGATCTCAAAAATGAAAGATTAGGGGCAATTAGAAAAAATCCAGTGTCTATTAAATTAACTAACATGGAAACAGGAGAAATTACAATGTATTCATCGTTATATAGTGCTATGCGTATAACTAAGCATGGATGGAGATATCTCGAATTGCGTGATGGAAAAGTTGATAATGGTGTTAAAATTGAGATAATCAAATCTGAAAAAAAAAATGACGAAGCAATCGCAGAAATAATATAAAATCTTTACATATATAAAAAAATTTTATATATGTATTATAAGAAAAACTTTATGCACAGAAAATAAAAATTTTAAAATGATATAAGAAAAATAAAAATATAAATAAAGTAATCTTGTTATATAAAAATGGAAAACAAAAATATCAAAGAATTACAACAAATCGCAAAAGAGCGAAAAATTAAATATTATTATAGAATGAGAAAAAGTGATCTCATAATAGCGTTACAATCTACATTAGTCGAACAGAGATATATATTAGACGAACCGATTCCAGATATGTTATCTTCAACAATTTTAACTCCTACACCTTTTGTATATAATACATCACCAGCTCAAAAAGAATCAAACAATAATTCTATTGAAGATTGGTTTATGTCTTATGTCTTTTGTTCCTGATATAATTAAAAAAACAGCTAATGATCAAATTAAAGCAATAAAATCTAAAGTTGTAAAGTTGCAAAATAAATTTAGAGTTAAAAAACAAATAGAATTTAAATTCACACAATCATCTGTTAAGAATATTACAAAACAATTAACAGCGGTGAAAAAGGTTACGATGCTTTATCATTTATGAATAGATAACGAGTTTAATTGTAAAACATTTAAAGATTACCATGATTTGTAGAATGTTTCAGACGTGCTGTTACTAAATGATGTAGTTGAAAATTTTAGAGATGTTTGTATTAACTGTTATAAATTAGATCCTGCTTGGTATTATACATCACCAGGATTAGCTTAGGATGCAGCATTAAAGAAAACAAAAATAGAATTAGAACTGTTGAGTGATTATGATATGATATTGATGATAAAGAAAGGAATAAGAGGTGGAATTAGTTTGATATCTAATAGATTAGGAACTTCTAATAATAAGTACCTGGGTGTTTAGTATGACCAAAGTAAACAATCAACATAATACAGTATCTAGATGCTAATAATTTATATGGGTGGACAGTGAGTAAACCACTACCTACACATGGTTTTAAATGGATGGATGAAAACGAGTTAACTAACTGGAAATCAATCTCCTGTATACTAGAATTTGATTTAGATTACCCTGAAAATCTACATGATAATTATAATGATTATCCACTTACACCCGAAAGAATAACTGTTGATAAAGTTGATTAATAAGTGCCTAACTTGAGTAATAAGAAAAGTTATATAGTTCATTATGAAAATCTTAAGTTGTATGAAAGATTAGGATTAAAGATTACAAAAATCATAGATGTATAAAGTTTGAAAAAAGAACATGGTTAAGTGAATACATTGAACTAAATACAAATCAAAGAACTAAAGCAACTAATGATTTTGAAAGAGACTTTTTTAAACTCATGAATAATTCAGTATTTGGAAAAACAATAGATAATATTGAAAATTATGTTGATATGAGGTCAGTTACAAAGAGAGATAAGGCTATTAAATTAGCATCTTAACTCAACTATGAAAGTAGAACAATATTTGATGAAAACTTAATAGCAATACATATGAAAAGAACAAAATTAAAGTATAACAAACCAATTTACTTGGGTATGTGTATATTAGATTTAAGTAAAACACTAATGTATAAATTTCACTATGATTACATAAAAAATAAATATTTTGATCGAGCAAAACTATTATTCACAGGTAAAGATTCTTTAGCGTACGAAATAAAAACAGAAGACTTTTTTTTTATTTTGCACGCTAAAGAATCTTTATCTGTTTTTTTAGCAAATTTGATACAAGTGAATTTGATCCAAAGAGCCCAGCAATAATTAATGTAGGTTTTAAAGTTGGTGTTAAAAAGAAAGTAATAGGAATGTTTAAAGATGAATCAGCAGGAGCACAAATTGAAGAATTTATAGGATTCAGATCAAAGTTGTATTCTTACAAAGTACACGGAAAAGATAAGAAAAAATATAAGGAAGTAAAGAAAAATGTTGTTAAAATATATATAACACATGAAGATTACAAAGATTATTTATTAAGTAAGAGGAACCATATTAGGAAAATGAATGTAATAAGATCCCATTTAAATGAAATTTACACAGAAGATATCAATAAAATAGCATTAAGCGCAGAAGACGAATAAAAGAGTTATTTTAGAAGATGGTATACACACTTTAGCATATGGACACTACAAACTAAAAAAAGAAAAAAATAATAATTTATAAGTCAAAGAGGTCAAAAGTGTTATTTTAGAAGAAAAAAAACAATTTATAAGTAAAAATGGAAAAGATTAATAACAGTTATCATAAACTTGTTGAAGGAATAATTTTACCAAATGAGCAACTAACAAATTTTTAGTTAATCAAAGCAGCAAAAAAAATAAAAATAAAACATTTTAAAGGTGAATTTTTAAGAGATGAATTACCTAAAAATACACAAAAAAAGAATGTGGGATATTAAATACAGGAGATTCAAGTTCGCAGGGATTTCATTAGATTTGCTGGTACAAAGACGGAGATAAAAAATTAAGTTTTGACTCTTATGCTCAACCACCACCAGTTGAAATTGTTAATTATTTAAATAGTCCTGTTTATTATAACAGTGAAAAAGTTCAGTTTGGAAATACCTCATTCTGTGGACACTTGTGTCTATATGTTTTAAAAAAACTAGATGAAGGATGTGATTTTCAGAATATTATTAATAATCTATGATAATTTTTTTTTTCTAATCTATGTAAAAATTCCTGTTGATAAATTCAGACGCAATAATAATTCAACTACAAATCAAACAGTAAATGGTTTAACAACATCTCAAGCTACTAACTTGTTTATTAGGAGAGATGGATAAAATAATGCAACTTTTTTGTTTTTGTTTTGTTTTGTTTGTTTATTCACCTCCTCAAGGCCTAGAAGGCCACTACAGATGAGGAGGCTACGTAATAGTGGTTATAACCCTCTCTCAACTCTATAACTCAGAAACACGAACCGTGACGAACAAGGCCACATCGCAGAGAAACAAGTTGAGCGCGGTACTACCAGGGACGTGGTGGGGATCGAACTCGGAACTTCTCGCTTATGAAGCGAGCGCTTTACCACTACACCACTACCGCACTAGTAATATTAACATGAATTCTAATAAATTGATAAATTTAGCAGAACATACTAACTCAATTCAACTCTCAATTCAGAACATACTAATTCAAGATTAACATGCATGGGAGTAAAATCACTGACTCTTACATACAGGTGCTGAAGAAAGAGCTATTTTTAATCAATCTACTGGTAATGGTATTTACCATTTAAAACAAATCTAACTTTTTAGATATATAAACACAACTTATGATAGAGAATATATACTATTGAATACTATATGAAATGGTAATAGTGTTTATTTAAAATATATTAGAATGCATGTTATTGGTAGATCTGGAGATTGGTGGGAATCAAGAGTACGCATGTATGACGCACTCAATTCTCCTGTAAATACTAACTCTATTATACAACCTTGGACGCTATATAACTATAATAATTATACAGTATTTCCTGGATATGATGTTGATAGTTTATGTTTTTACTCTTCATCTGGTTTAGAAAATTTTTTCTTTCTTTATGAAACGGTGCTAATGCAGCCTCATTTAATAATACATCATTTAGACTATTGTATCAATCAAAAGAAACAATTGATTCTACAACTACTATCTCATTTTACGTAAATTATACCAATTCCATGCCTAGTGTTGCTAATAGAAGAAGATTAGTGGTTACAATAAACTCTGGGGATGAAAAAATTGGACAATCTGGAAGTTTTTATGTTTGAATTGGACAATTTTACTATTATGCGTAGCTATATTACAATTACGCTTAACTTAAAAAATTGAGCTATATTTACGCTTAGGCTATATTACATTTACGCTTAAATTTTTATGATCTAGTTATAATTTTAAACAAATTATTATAAAATTGATTTTTCATAATTTTGAAATTTTTATATTTTTTTATATATTTATACTTTATATTATTTTATTATTGACTCAGAACTTATGGTTAAGATAATGGTTGAAATATGATGTGAGATTATGGTTGGAGTTATTGTTGAAATGAGTTAAGAAATTATGGTTGGGTTTATGGTTTAAATATGATATGAGATTATGGTTGGGTTTATGGTAGTAAATAAAAATGAGCCAGAACCGGCATTTCTATTACTTATATATATATATATATATATATATATATATATATATATATATATATATATATATATATATATATATATATATATATATATATATATATATATATATAAATATATGTATAAATATATATATATATATATATATACATATATATATATATATATATATATATATACATATATATATATATATATATATATATATATATATATATATATATATATATATACATATACATATATATATATATATATACATATATATATATATAGATATATATATATATATATATACATATACATATATATATATATATATATATATATATATATATATATATATATATATATATATATATATATATATATAAGAGAGAGAGAGAGAGAGAGAGAGAGAGAGAGAGAGAGAGAGAGAGAGAGAGAGAGAGAGAGAGAGAGAAAGAAAGAGAGAGATATATATTTTTACCAAGTTTTCAATTTGGGTTCCAATGAAGATCGTGGAGTATAAAGATGGCAATAATTGTTAAAAAATATATTGGCAAGAATTCTGCAATGTTTTTTTGAAACATCGGTAAATCCATAAAAGTCAGATACCGTCAAAAAGCAGTTAGATAAGCTAACACGACAGACAAAAGTGTAAAGATGGTGAAACAAAATGTATGAATAAAATAACCAATGACAAATGTTATCGCCAGGCAAATTTAAGCCACCACGATTAATCTCTCTGACATATTCTCCGAATTGGTCAAAGCAAAATGATGCATCTTTAATTGGAGGATATTCTCTACTGACATAGCCAGCAATATAAACCAAACACATTTTAATTTCTTAAGATAAATCACTTTCAATAACTGGAAGATTATGAAAACATTAAACAAAGTATCATCTTGCATTACATAATTACATTTGTCACACAAATGGCTTGACGAATAGTCTAAATCATTAACAATGATACCAATGTTCAAGTAAAGTTTTGTTTTTTTAATGTCAACTTTTTGCAATATTTGTAAAACATTTATAAAATAGGTACCATCTGATCCTTGTCGAAGTTTTCCAAATGCTTTCTCAATAGGATCACGAGTAAAATGTCCGAGGCAAACATAATTATGACTTGTAGTTAGTAAATGTTTTACTAGTTCAACCATTCCACGACACGTATGAGAAAAAGCACAAGAGGTATCTTTAGTTAAATGTTTAATTCTTTGACCTCGTTTATCAAGTGCCATTTTTTCGACCATATCAGCCATTTTTAAAAGAAAGTTCATTCGCTTATCATTGTTTGATGAAAAAACTGCACGATATTTATCTCTAGTACAGATTTTAAAAAATTTGATAAAAATAGATAAAAAAAGCTGTTGTATCACCAGCATTTTCCATTGATTGATGAGTTTTTAAAGCAGCTAAAGTCTCATCATAAAATACTCTTAAACAAGTTGGCACATTTTGACGTTCAATTGGTTTAGTTAAAATTGTAATTTCATTAAGTTTAGACAATTTTATAATAGAATCTTTTTCAAATTGAAAAAGCTTTTTAAGATCTGACCATTTTGCCGTTCTTTAAATACCTTCATAAGTAAAACAGAGTTCTTTGCATTTTTCTGTGAGCCAATCGTTGCGAATATATTTTATTAAATGAACAATGAAATTTTATCATTAGTGCACCAATTATTATGTAGATTAAACATTCCAAAAAACTTTTTATTTACTTTGTTATTGTCGCAAATAATAGCAACAACAGAACCATCACAATTTTTTATTGTTTCAATTGTTGATCATATTGAAAGCTAGCATCTAAACCTGTTACTGGCCTTATACAAAAACTGTTTTCCACCAAACAATGAACAAATCTTTAAACCCAAAACTGTTTTTGCCAATTCATTTGGGGAGTTTACAGATTTACCAAAAATGTTACCTCCTTGATATGTTAACTGTGGTTTAACATAAATTTCATCAATTAGTAAAATTACCTGTCTTTAAGAAATAAAACATTTATCAAAATAAAACTTTAAAAAGTCATCATCTCTTCAACATTTCTAGCTTAAGACATCAATTTTGTCATCAGCGATATACTTGGTAGTTCATAATCGTCACGTATGATGATATAGTATATTGGAAAAGTTTGCGACCAAGAGACCGTCCGTCCGAGTTCAAAAAAAAAGTTTAAAAAACCGAGAAACCGGTCACAACAGATCGACCAACCGATCAATCGAAAGGATCCGAGAAAAAAAAAGGTCCCGAGTAAAAAAAAGAACGACGTCACGCGCATGCGCAGATGTAAAATTTTTAATTAATGAAGCGTGACAAAAAGTATATAAAGAGTGAAAAAAAATGAAATGGGTTCATAACGAATGGTATCGAAAAACAAACCGTCACAACTATTTCAAACTCCAACGAATGTGGCAGTAGTTCAACCTTATAAACCTGATCCTCCAATAGGTAATGGTGGTACACACGACTCGCATGGTAACCGTATTCGATATTTTGAAGTGTATTAATAAAGCAAAAATAGTGACAATATTAACACTTTCGAGCTTGCTCATTGTAATTGTAGTGGGAGGATATTTATTTGGAGCGTTATTGGGAGTTTTCATATTACTTGGAACAATGTTGGGATTCTATATTTGTAATAAAATAATAAAAAATAAAGTGTAAAATTTTTAGATATTATATATTATAAATATTATTTTCCAATTCTATTAATTCCGTAAGAAATTCCACCAGAGATAGCTCCACCCAAAACAGCTTTACCAATGGTAGGTAGAAGAGCGCTAGTAAAGGAAGGTAAAACGACTTTAGATACCATTCCTAAAAGAGGTCATAAAAACTTTCCACGCATTCGTCTTGTTCTATGTCTTTTACAATGTCTTTTTATGTCTTCTTTTATACATTTTTTTTTATCGCGGTATAAGTGATGATAATAAAGTGGGTGCTAAAACTGCAGCTAACAATGGAAGAAATTTACCACGCATGCGTTTTCTTAAATGTCTTCTTAAACGTTTTCTACCTGCGCCTTTTAACGGAGGTAAATAAACTCTTCCTCTTCTTCTTTTTCTATGCATTACGACATGTTTGAGGTTGGTTAAAGTAAGTTTATATTGTAAAGTCATGTTTTTTTTAACATGATCAAATTTAGTTTTTAGCATTTGTTTCTTTTAAGCTACATACCAAGGGTAAACTTTAAATTTTCTTAAAGTGCTTGCTAAATTTCCTCCTCGTCTTCTTAAGCGCTTTCTACCTGCGCCTTTTAAAGGAGGTAAATAAACTCTTCCCCTCCCTCTTTTTTTACATGAACTTTTTTTTATTTTACAAGCGGTGCAACACAATTTTTTACGCATTGCGTTGCTTTTGAAGATAATCCAAAGCGTAACCTCCTACGTTTGATTTTAATAGACGTTTAGCAAAATTTTTCACTTTGGTAAAAAATTTTCCTTTCCCTCTCTGATGACGTGCGCTACCTCTATGAAGACGACGATGATGACGACGGTGTCCGCTTCTTCTTGTACGCCAGCGAGCCATGAACACAACAAATAAAAAACCAAGATTTATGGCTTTTTAAGATTTTTTTAGAAATAAATAGTCGTTTACCTATAAAATAATAAATACAAATAGTGTTTTTTTAATAAAATTAAAATGTTTTTATAACAAATTAAAACGATTTAAATTTGGTAGGAATATAGTTGAGTTCAGTGTCGTCTCCTGACCCAAGTTTTACAATTTGAGCTGGATATTGCAAATACATAACAAGTACTCCTTTAAATTGTTCTGTAAATTGTACATTGATTTGAAACGAATTATTTCCAGCAATGGTAGCAGGAGGTTTATCGTTGATAAAATTAAAATCACTGGTGGTATCAATGACTAAAGGTTCTGAAGTGTTAGTAGTACTAAAGTATAATTTAGGATGTCTCAAAAAACTATCATCATCAGCATTGTAAAAATCTGCAAAATTATTAATATTAAAAGTAGAAGGTGTATTTCCTTTAGACCAGAAAGCATAACTTCTCCAAATGGTCCATTGATCGTCTTGCTTTGTTAAATCGTATTCGGTAGTATCACCTGCTGAATTAACATATGTTCTTCTGTAATTATAAAGGGTGATTTTTTTAATCATGTTGCATGACATTTCAACCGGTGTAAAACAACTTTTGCTTAAATGATCGCTTTCTTTTTTTGAATTAACAAAAAATATAATGCTGTGGGGTACAAGATCTGCTGTTTTTATACTTCCCAAATTGACAGTGACTTCTGCAACATTTTCTACATTGGTGACAACTTGTTCGTAGTGAGCAATACGTAGTAAAGTATACATTTCGTCTTTTTTACTGTTGAGATATAAAGATTTTTCCAAGGGTAAACTAGGTTTGAGTCTATACGTATTGCAATAAATCATTGAGTTTTTTATAGCCACTCCTACATTAGCAAGCGCTGTTATGTCTGCGTCTGCAATAGGTCTTACCCATTCTAATAGTTGATTCATATCATTTTCAATATAAAGTTCCAATCTAATTTGTTTATTTTTTCCAAAATATTCTTTCATTTGAAAAACTTCACATAATAAACTTAAAGGTACTCTAAATTTACAACCTTTTTCTCCAGTCATGAAAGTATTATATCTATCTCTTAGCGCTGTTTGATAACCAGCAGGTGCCACAGTGGCAGGTGCTGTTGCATTAAGAGGTCTAATGAGTCCATTAGGGTCTGCAGCTTGTATAAGCGCTTTGGTTTCAGCAAAACTAATAGGGTTTGTATTATTTTCACTGTCTTCTGTTAAACCTAAACTAGGATTAATCATCAAATCTCTAAAAGCTTTCATATAACTTTTTTTAATCAGCATTGCTCTAAAACGATCATAAGAACGATTAATGATAGCGCTGTTTGCACAAGTAGTATTATTTTTTTGATAATTGGGATAAAATTTGATAGTTTTAAATAAGGCATGAATAAAGTTGTTACAAAGACAGACTTTTTTTGCTAAGTCATCGTCTGTTACAGGTGTAAATCTTGTTTGCGTGTTCACATTTTTATAAAGAAATAAATCAAAATCTATATAATAATCTGGTAGATATGTCCATTCGTTAAGTATAGTGGTAAAAGAAATTAAATTAGCCATGTCAGAAGTAAGATCGTAAGAAAATTTTTGATTATTAACAGCAATGACTTCATCTTGAGCTTGAGTTGTTTGAAAACCAGGATATTTTTCATTTAATAGTGCTTTATATTCTGCGCTAATATTACCACTTGTTGCTTCTTGCAATAAACGATTTTCGTGGTCGGCTTGTGCCAAAACATCTTCAATAGTAACATGACCGTTTGTATTGGGTGTATAACGATTGCCGTCACCATCTCTCATATATTTAGCTAACGAACCCATTTTTTTTTTGTTAAAAAAAAAAAAAATTTTTTTTTTCTATTTATTCGTCTTCTGATCCTGAAGTGGTTTTTTTAAATGGTATTTTTTTATTTTTAACGTCTTTTAAAGCACGAGTGTAACCCAGTTCAATTAAACTTTTTTTGTTCAATTTTTTTTTCTTTTTTTCATTATTCTGCATGAGTGGACTTGATAAAATGGCTCTTTGTTGAATAATGCTGTTTCTACATAAACCGTTTATTTTGTCAACTGCATTGACTTCTTGAAAGCATTGTGAACAAGAAGAAATACAAGAAGAAAAACCTCCCAAGAATAAGAGAAAAAAAGAACAAATCAAACCCAAACCTAAAAAACGAAAATATTCAGAATCTGAAACCGAAAGTTCTGAAGAAGAATAAATTATTGAAAAAAAACCTAAATTGAAATCAGCTCCTATACACATACCCAGGTATAGCAGGGTTTTTAGTATCAACATGATCATTCCAAATTTTCCATAAGGCGTTGATACGAACATTTTCTTTGTAGGGTGTGGCTTCAGGAGGTAGATTTCGGAGATCTGTTTCTACATTATAAATATTGCCTTCTACTGGTATGACGTTGGTGTTGGGTAATATTTTTAGTAAAAAAAACGCAATTTGCCACGGTACAATGTGTATCATTTTTGATTTTGTGCTTTCTGCAATAGGTGAAAGGTTGTTAATATAAATATCTAAATCAACGCTGAGATCATTATCATCTGTATTTAACGGTCTTGTAAATACGATTCCATCAATTAGACCTCATCCGAAAGATAATTAGGGGTTTTTATGATTGGGTGTCAGCACGATATGAATAAACGGACGAACAAAGGTTTCTTCTATACCGTTTAGAATAATTTGTCTTTCGGGTGAAAGAGCTGCTATTTGTGAGGCTGTTAAAGTTGGATGTTTTGCATATATTACAAAATTTTTACTAGCGTGTGTATTCAATGAAAAATTGAATATGTTTTCGTATTGAGATAACAATGGATTATAATCAAATTGTAATAATTTGGTAAAATCTTCTACCACGTATGCACTTGTAGATGTTCTGTTTGAAAAAAAACCAAAATAAGATAAACCTCTGTCTTGTACGTATGAGGTTGAACTAGATCGAATAGGTTGTAAAAAAGAAGGGTTACTTACATATTCGTTTCTTTTTTTATAATACCATAATAAATTATAGTTGGTTCTATTAGCAAAAGGGGAGGTATTGACGTTGAATAAATGTTGTTGAACATTGTTGCTTGCATCTAAACTAAATTTTACCATGGGCATATTGACTACAGCTGTTTTGTATCTAAGTTCACTTGAAGGATCGAATAAATATTTTGGATTAAAATATTTTGTTGATGAAATTTTATCCTCTTTATTATAATAACTTGAAAAAAAGTCTCAAAAATATAACACTCTATTCAATTTTAAATTATAAAGCTCCAAGTTTCCAATAAAAAAATCATCTTGTCCGCTATTGGGTGTCATAACGCCAAAAAGTTTACCTCCACTTGTCGCATAAAAGGTCCACATATAACTCAAATGATCGCTACTCATGTTTTCCATATCTAATATGTCATAGCAAGGAAACGTGTCACCTGGTAAAGGGTTATGATTGGTGTGCAAGACAACATTTTTAGTAACAAAATAAAAATATTTTATGGGTCTTGTAGGATTAGCAATCATGTCGCTTTGAATATCGGATAACATTTTTTTTATAGCTGGTTTGGATTCCACTTTTAATCCGAAAGCGTTTTCAGAAAAAGATAGGTTTTCGTCTACTCGAGTTAAATTGGTAGGTACGTCCATTTTGGCTAAATGTAAAATGGTGTTATTTTTATATGTGGGTTTGTCAATATCGTTAGGAGTTAACGGTAGACTAAAATCGTTCAAGACATTATAATGCACGCTAGCTTCATTTTTATTTTTAATTTCACTAAAATAATACGTACTACAATCATAGTTATTTACATCTAAAATATCGTCAAACGTTAAATTGTTCATTTTTTCTTTTTTTCTTTTTTTCTTGCACTCTTTTCTTCAAAGGTTTTATAAAAGTATCAACATATTCGCTAAAGTTTTTATAATAAATGTCTTTATCTTCTTCGTTAACAGGTAACAAATCTTCACGTTTTACTTTAAAAGTCGTATATAAATCGCCCACTATTCCCACTTTATAAATATAAACGGGTAAATAACCTTCTACTGAAGGGTTAAAGCGCTTAGAGACTTTGATAATAATCACTTTTTTGGTAGTGTCCCAATAGGGTTGATCACGAGTAGTCGATTTGCTAAAAGTGTCTTTGGGATCTATTTTATATTTTTTCAAATAACATACGGTTCCAACGGAGAGAGGTTTGTATATTTTTAATTTTTCGTTTTGTATTCTTTTTCTACTCGATGTAACATGTTGGAAGAAAAATGATGACCTCGTCTTTTGCCGTCTCGGTATTGATCGACTAAACGAAGAGCTTTACCTTTGGCGTCGTCAGCATCTAATTCATCAGGAGCGATTCCACTCGTTACTCGTTCTTTTTTGTTGAGTTTTTGTTCCATGTCCTCGATATAAAAACTCTAATTGTTTTTTTGAAGTTCGCCTTGTTTTCTTAATTTTTGATAGTTGTTTTAAACCTCCTTTGGTTGATTCAGCCAAGTAAGCTTTTCCATAATTTTTAGCACTAAAATGAACAATGTTTTGTTCATAACATCATTCTTCCATTTTGTTGTTAAAAAATTCACCACTTTGATCAGTTTGCAAGTAGATAAAAGTTTTATCGTCTCTTTTAATATCTTCAAAAATATGTTTAAAACTGCTCAGCACTTTATCGGCCGATTTTTTACTAGTGACTCTCAAATACACTCTTTTAGATACTCCATCTACCACAACTAAACAAAATTCGGGTTGATGAGGAGCAAAATTTAAATTAAAACTGTTCATGTCGGCCAAATCAGCTTGAAAATATTGCCGAGGTCTATCGTACGAATATTGATGTGTTTCGTAAACATAAGGCTTCCGAGGCGCTTGTTTTTTAGCGTTGACATCTGTTGTTTTTTTAAAAAGCAAAGTAACGTGTGACCAAGCGGTGATGAGACCGTTCCATTTGGCATATATGGAACTTTCTAAAAGCGCTTTGAGTTGATCATAAAATTTCAAATCGGTTGGATTTTTTTTTAAAGTGTCCAATTGTAATAAAACTTTTTTAATTTTGGGTACGTCTGTCAAAGCAAACAAACGACTCGATAATTTGGTCAGTTGATCTCCTACAAGGTTGTCAATAGTATCTCTCAAGACATTTTCATTTTTTAAAAGTCGGAATGTTTTGATATCGGAGCTTTTCTTTTTCTTCTATATTTGTAGATGACGATCTAGGAGTTGGTTTTTTTGCTCATAATCCTAAACGACCACTTCTAGTTAACATTGGAGTTTCAGTACTAGCAGTTGTTGGTTCAACTGTAGTTTCAGTTGTTTCAGGTAAAGCAGTAGCTCCTAATAATGTGGGAGCAGTTTCAGGTTCTGTAGATGCAGTTGTTTCAATAGATTCTTCTTCTTTTTTAGTTTCTATCGGACCTAAATAAGGATCGGATGCTCGTGTTCGTGGTTCTTTTTAGGGTGTAAGAATTTCTAATAAAGAAGACCTTGTTAAAGGATGAGTGAATAAATTTCTTTTTTTAAAATGGGTAAGTAGTTTTAAAGCGTTGGCAAAATTTTCAATATTATTAGAGTCCATTTCAAAACATTTTTTATAAGATATTAAAAGTGAATTTAAACGAGCTAGTTGAGAATTATACATTGCACCCATTATCATCAACATTTCGAGTAAACTTTTTTCTTTGATTGTATTTTCTGTACTGTAAAATTGATTTGAATTGGATTTAATATGTTGCAATAATCCCAACACACTTCCTTTAGCACAAGTCTGTTCTACTTCTTCTTTTAATAGGGCCACATCTGTTACATCTCTAAAAGGTAAAGAAGGTACAGTGTTGAAAAAAGTTTTGAACGTTAAATTGACCATAGTTTCTCCGATGGGTCTGTTGGCTAATGCGTTTTCGTTATAATTGTTTAACATTCGAACAAAAATATCTTTATTAGGTAGTAAATAACTGTTTACTTGAATATATTCTCTCAATATTTCAAATTTATCACCTCGAAACATTTCGCCATATTGTATACATCTTTGTTGAATAATGTCTTTTGTTTGTGTTAATATTTCAAAAGCTCTCTTTCCACCAAAACTTTTATCGCTTAGAGATTCGCTTTCTATAAAACTAGAAGTCATAACAGTGTAAGGATCTCGAGCTAAAGCACTAGCATATACACCTTCGGAGGTTAATTTAGTTTCGTTTCGGAAGGGTATGTTGTATTTTTTAATAAAACTCCATAATTTGGCAAAAGTCAGTTGTCTTATTTGGTAATAATCGGCTACTATTCTCATGTTAGCTACAGAATGAGAAGAAGTTAGTAAAGTTAAAAATTCGTTAGCATAATAGGAATATTGTTTTGGATCGTTTATTTTTTCAAAGGCAAAGTTGCTAACATTGTTAATAATACTAGCTATGGGTTCTTCTACATCTACGACATTGGCTTGATATAAAATACAAATTTTTAAATTGTTTAGAGTGGCTTTTTCGTTTCTCGGTTTGTAAACGCGTATAGAAATTTGATGTGATCCAAACCGATAATTGACTTGATTTTTACACATGTTTACGAGATGTATAGGTAAGTTGTGAATTTTTTTCACAGATTCGTTTTTATAAAGCTGTTCTAGAATTTCACTCGCATTGGCTGTTTCGTGAAAAATTAAAAATTTATTAAGAGGTGTCAAAGTATAAATTTTTTTATGAGCCGATGGAATAGTATTTAAAGTAGTAGAACGCAGTAAAGTTTTTAATGTAGATTGAATAGAGGAAGGAGGCGTAGTAGTAAGATAGTTGTCTTGAATAGGAAATCTTTTTAAATTTCTCATCATTCTTAAAGATTCGCTTATGTTTCTTTGATTAATTCTTTCATTGAATTCACTTTGTTTATTCAAATTTAAAATGCTTTTAAAAGCGTAAGCATCTCCTCCTACGTTGAGAAAGGTTTTCCATTTTTCTTGATGCTGATTAAACTTGTAGCTATATCACTGTCGAGCATAGTGTCGAGAGGTAACAAAGCATTTAAATTTTGTTGAAAGCTCACTTCACCGTCAATTTGATTTTCGAGATTGATGGGATCGGCATAATTGAGAGAAGAAGGTAAATCATATCTTTGAATAATCTCAGACACATTTGAGGTGTCTGTTTCTTCAGATTCTAGATTTACTTGTCCGTTTTCTTGATCGTTTATTTGTAATAATTTTTTGTTAAAAGCATCCATGCTGAAGGCATTTTTGGCTAATACTTTACCTAAAGTTAATAAAGGAGACTCGTGATATGGTCTATATCTATTCATGTTTCATAAAAATACAAATTATTTTGAAAATACAATTCTTTTTGACAATAATCAACGTCAAACTGTTGTCTTAATAAATCGATTACAGTTTTTGTAGGTTGTATAGTGTCGAATGAGATTAATTTATTAGCGTAATAATTTATAATTTCGTGATAAAGTTTAAAACGAGTAGAGTTGAAATATTCTTTTAAAACGTTGTAATTGTGATAAACAAAGTCTGCTATAGCTTGATTTTTATCTTTCATTTTTTCTTTTTTCATGATGACTTTTCCGTTTTTGTTAAATTTTGGATACGGATACAAATATTCTTTGACAAAGAGTTTAATTTCTATACAAACGTATTCTTGAAAAGCGTTTTTTATTTGTTGTCTTTCGTGATCCGATAAAAGTTCACATTTTAATATTTTTACAGCGTTAAAACGTGTCAAAATTTCTTTCATCCATATTTTAATTTCGTTTTCGTCAATGTCTTTTCTTCTATTCATTTGGGAATAAAAATTTGTCCTCGAACAGCCAACTTTTTTCTCGTGGCTTGATGTTTACTCGCTTTGTTGGAAGGAGTGCATAATTCGTAATCGTTTTGTAAAATTCGTAAAAATTCTTCGCTTTCCCAATTATTCAGAATCAGAACTGAGTCCTCTGTCTGAAAATTCGTTTGAAGATTCGTCTGTAGATTCGCACAATCCATATCGTTTTTGTCTTTTGATTTCTTCGAGTAGCTGTGTTGCTCTTTCGCTTTCACTCCATTTTATTTTTTTATCGGATTTTCTTTTTCTTTATTTATATCGTTTTTATCTTCTTCGCCGGGTTTATTCTCCTTCTCTTGATTATAGTTGTTGTGATGTAATTTGAGATAATAATGATTTTTTAATTGGGGTGCCTTGACATAGGGAAAGGATTGAAAACTAACAATTTTTTTGTTCACGCTTATGTCTTTATAATCAAAGTCCAATTTGCCTTGAGCGTCTACTGGAATAAATACATTTTGTTCTTTACTCGTAATCTGAGTTCTTAAGCGTGCAACAGAAGAGTTTCTTTTAAATTAAGCCAAATATCCGTGTTGATTAAAAGTTTCTTTATTTAACAAATTGCTTATAACGTGATGATGCATTTTGCCGGTTGAAGGAAAATCATTTATAAATATTTTTTTAATTTCGTTGTTGTTATCAAAAGAAATAATACATTTGTAATGAGACACTAAGTTGTTCCAACACTGACTGGCTTTAGAAGGTACGAAATGAAAAATAGTAATGGTACCTACTCCATGATGAGATCCGATAGAACATGCGCTAGTATATTGTTGACTTTTTAAGCAAAAAGCACTAATATCATCAAATAAAAGTATTGTTTTTAATAAACGGTGATCGCTATTTTGAATACCGTATTTATCTTTTGAAAAACCAATGGCTCTCTGTATTACTGATTCTAAATTTTCTGGACTGTTAACTGTTATAATGTGATACGCTTCTAAATTATTTTTTGAAGATTCGATAATATTTTTCCATGTTTTGTGTTGACATTCGCTAGGTTCTCTCATTTTTATCACAAATAACATTTCGGCATCAGGAAATTTTCCTCAATGTAATAATTCTTTAGCCATAGTTGATTTTCCGCTGTTTGTAGGTCCTGTAATAATTGTATTTTCAGGATAGACATCTTGAGTAGGTTTAAAAATATTAAATTTCACTTGTGAATAGGTTTCTTCGTCTTTGAGATTAGTTTCTTTTGATGTTCCTTTTAAATAGAAATCATGAAAACCTTTTTCGTTTAAGAGTTCGGTGATAGATCTGGCCTCTTTTTTTTCTAAGGGTTTCTCTATAGGTTGTTCTATGGTATCTGTTTTTTGTTCAAAAGGTTTTTCTTCTTTTTCTTCCATTTTTTTTAACTATGAATAAAAAAAAGACATTTTTTTTTAATTTATATCATTTTTTATCAAAAAGTTTTTTTACAAAAAACGGTCTAAAATAATTTTTCTAATATCCATTCTTGGTATATTGTTCATCGCATATAGTAATTGTTCTTTGGTTCCATTACGATTCCATATTTTTAACATTTCAAAAGCTTTTTCTTCAACATATCTGTAATCTGCATCAATAAGATCCAGTTCGTGTTCACTTACTTTGAAATATCTTCCACATATTTTCCAATCTCGATTTAATCGTCTTGCGACTTCTGTTAATAATATATTATTCATCCTTTTTATTTTCTAAAAGACAAGTGCAATTATAGTGAACTCTATTGTAGTTTTCACAATGAACACAATCTTCTTTATAACATCCCACGTGACAGGCAAAACGTAAATAATCAATCAAACAATCGATACAACAACTTAAAAATCCTTCATGAATTAATTCGCGTCCGTTAAGAGTAATGAGAATCAAACGTGAAGTATAAAAATCTTTATTTTTATTTTTAAAATAATGAATTTCGTTTTCTGTATTTTCTACTAAAAAAAATTTTTTTAAAACAATTTCTTTTAATTTGTTTTCAAGTTGTTGTGCTGTTAATTTTTGTTCTAAAAAATAAAACTCCATTTTTTTATTCATAAAAAAATTTTACAAGTTTATATTCTTTTTAAGATCGTATAATAAAGGGATCAAAACTTTTCGATTAAACATGGTCATTGTTTGATAACTTTCTGATTGTTTTATAATATTTTTTTCAATTTCAAGTAAATTTTGAATGTGTTCGTCGCTACAAAATTTATCGGGTAGAACTTTTAAATTGGCTTCTCGTATCGGTTGCAAAAGATAATGATCTCGAATTTCGGTCATGACTCCGTCATCAAAAACATAATTTTTTGTGTAAATCTTTTTAAAAAATCAATAGTATGCGTTTGTATTTTCACTTGTTTGTAATTGACTCTCATTCTATTTTGTTCGATAGGTTGATTTTCTTTTACCACTGGAAAAAGAACTTGTCTACACAATCTTTTTGCAGCAAAGGTATCAAAACCGTTAACATAGTTTGAAAATAAAAGTTTAGAATTAGGTACTCCTTTAGCTCTACTTTTGTAATAGTTTTTTTTTCTTCGTCTCCGTTGACGCTATGAACACTATAACATTTAGGTCCCATAGCAAAAGCTTGCGCAATGTAATAAGGGGGAGGTATTTCGTTTTAAAAATGATCCGTTTCTTTAGCGTAAAGAGTGGAATAAAAAGGATGAGTATTTTTATAATTGGAATAATCCATCCAACGATCCCCCATTTTTGAAAAATAAATCCATTCTTCTACCTTTTCGCGAAACGTTGAAGAAAACATATTGAGTTTCTTTTGCGTAATAAAAAAACAACCAGAATCAGTATCTGTTACTACCAAATGTTTTTCAGCTCCATGATATCTTAATACTTGTCCCAATTCCCAACTAAAACGTCCTACGTTGAATTTGGCATAAGATTAAATTTGTGAAGCCACAATACGTAAAGATTTATTAACGAGTTTACATTTTTCGCTGGTTGTTAAAATGAGAGCGTTTTTATGGTCTTTTGATTTTAAGAGTTTAAAGACGTCTTTCATTTCATGAAGATTGTTTTCATCGTGAAATAAAATACTTTTGGTTTTGACATCGCTCATCAAACTGAACAGAGTTTCTTTAAAATAATCGTCATAATTAAAATCGACTCGTAATCATCTAAACATACTTTTTTTTCAAAAACGTCCAATTTATATCTTTCCGGTTCAACACCAATAAATAGGGATCCGTTATATAATAAATTTTGAAAATGAAAAGGAAATAGCAACTTGATATTTTCATCCGTTTGCCCTTCTTGAATTAAAACACGACGAATGTTTTGAAAATTGTCAATACTATTTTGAAATGCTTTTTCTTCGTGGTTAATAAAAGTAGTATTTAGTTTTTGTGCAATTTGTTGACTCAATGTTCCGTAATGTCCGTTAATTTGCAATTTGCAAGAAGCATCGACTACCTTGTTACCCTTTTTAATAGCTTTTTTTCTTTTTTCCAATTTTTGAGCTAAAGGATAACGCCATAAAGGAAGTATTTTGTAAATTTTTTCAACAACGCATCCACAACATGTAGTCAACTATATTAAAGTGTCTAAAAATTCACAAGTTTTATGTGAACTTAATTTCATCACCAATTTAATAGTTTTGTCTTTTTCTATACCGTAGGTTCCATTGTTTTTGAGATAACGTTTAGATACAATTTCAGTGGGAGAATAATCTTGAAAGGATATAATTTCTTTTCCTACCATGGGTGAAAAACCTCCTACTTAATATGATACTCTGGTTTCATAGTAATCTGACAATGCACTAAAGCACTAGTTGAGAAACCGTTTAAATTAACGCGATGATATTTTCGAATCACATCGTCTAAAGTAATACATTCCAAATCAAAAGAATATTTCATGTGAAAAGGTAAAGGTTTTAATTGAGCTCCTCCGTATTGTCCATTTTCGTCCATAAAAATTAAACATCCTCTCAACTCGCTGTTTAATTTGAGTTCTTTTATTTTAGGTTCAAAGTAATCTGTATCAATGGCGAATTTTTGTGTACCGTTGGTTGACATACCGCCTCGAATACTCTTTTCAATCATTTTTTGATGTTCGTTGGTCGCAGGATATTGGACAGGAATTAAACTGATGGCAGAATTTAATTTGCTGTTATAACTAAAAATGCTAACATGAATAAGAATATGAAATTTTGTAAATTCAAATGTTCTTTCGTCAAAGTCAATCATAACAGAATCTAATACGACCGTATCGAGCACAGTATAGATATGCAATAAAGATTTTAAAGTTTTTAAATTTAAAAAGTTCCACAATTTTTGAACACCTTCATAAGCTTCTTTGATTTTTTTAATTTTTTCTTGTAGGTTTTTAGACTTCATTAAATCGTTTCGAGTAAATAATATAATAGGTGGAAATGTTTTATATTCAATGTTTAATAGTTCGTCTTTTATTTGCGAGTAAGGAAATAATGTTTTTTTAATAAAACAGTTTTTAAATTCTTGATTGTCGGTTAACGATTCACTTCAGGATGAAAAGGTCGCAAATAATGCAACATGGTGTTGACAATTTGATTTTGAGCTTTTCGTGATAACATACTACTGGCTTGTTCTAAGGAACAGTTTAAAATTTTCAAGCTATCCACAATTTTAATATGTTTACCGATGCAAATAATATTGACTTTGCTCACATTTTTATATATAACAAAAACATCTTCCATGTTGCTATATTTTATAAAAGCGTTAAAAGGTGTCGTTTCAGAATCGGCCAAATGACCGTATAACGGAATATCCAAAAAATTTTTTAAACATTCAACAATCATAATGCGATTATCAAAAGAAGCATTGTGAGCAAAAATAGGACAAGACAAATGCTGACTATATCTACCTAAATTTTTGTTGCAATAATCATGAGCTAATTCATACACTTGTCCTGAAAAATGATCGTGAACAATAACAAGATAATCTTCAAAAGCGTTGAGAAAAAAATTGCATTTATTCAAAACTTTTTTTCGATTTTTTTCATCTTTAATAAAATCGGATAAACTAAATTTTGTTTCAAATTGATTATTAAAAGTAACCAACATGACATGATACCATAATTCGTAGACGGTTTGCTTGAATTTTCTCATCAGAAACAAAAAATGAAGGTTATCTGTATATTGACCACCGCTTTCGTTGATACATTTGCGAAAGATTTTGATTAAAAAGTAGGGATCTTTTAACAACTCTACATCTTCTTGACCAAAATAGTTTTCAAATTGATGTTCGGTCATGATAAGGCAACCAATTGTTTCATATAATCTACAAGTTCGCCACTGATTATTCTCACATAATTACTCAACAAACCTTTAGTGGCAGGTAGGTTTTGAAATTTTTCCCACCAACTACAACAAATGTAAAACAAACTTGATACTTGAAATAAATCTTGTTTTATTTTTTCAGCATCGTTGTCGATTAAATAATTTTGAACGTGACAAGGTAACATGAACAATTCTAAACGTGCTACTCTTTGAAACACAATGTTAACAACTTGAATTCGTTTGTCATTATAAATACGAAATTCATTATGATTCAATCTTTCTATTTCTGGAGGAGTCATGTGAGCAAAATTTATTTTTATAAACATCAGATTGACGTATTTTATCTACGGGATATCTACAAATAGAGCATAAAGGATTTTCTTCTTGCCATATTACATTTCTTTCTTCAGTTGATATATTTAAATTTTCAAAACGCGGTAAACATACTTCATTAGCAAATTGAATCAAAGTATGTACTAAAGCTATTAAATCGTAAACTCGCAATTCCATTTTTAATTTTTCATTATTTTCACGAGTCGAATTTAACTTTTCCCACAAGATACGTCTGTGTGTCTTGTGAAGTAAAGAAACTCCATGTTGAAAATAGGAAGGTAAAGACGTTAATGGATTTCTTTCTAAACTTTCAATCGTATTTTCATAATAAAAAATCCATTGAGTAATCACGTGTCCTTGTTCATTCAAACCAAAACAATCTCTTGCTAATGTCTCATGAATGCATTGAATGACGATGGAATGACAATGATAATTCAACTCAGATAAAGGTTTGACTTTGGAAGTCGCATTTTCTTCAGATTTTGTAATTTTGTAACTCTTTTCACAATCATATGTCATTAAAAAAGGAAATAAGTTTCTACTTGTACAGATGAATGAATTTTGTGGTCGATAGTGACTAATGCAATCGCCGTATGTAAATTTGTCCGGTTTATAATGACCTTCGCATTTGTGTAGCTCTGTAGTAAATTTTTGTCCACATTCTGAACATTGAAACAAAACACGTGACTTGTTAGAAGAAAAATGCATAGTATAAAATTTTTCATTCAACATGCTTATAGCGTGAAAAGAATTGTTTTTTTGAAAAATACAAATTTTTATAGTGTTGTTGGTTTTTTTCCGTTGATTGGCTTTATTTCTTTCTTCATCATTAATAAAAACTCTTTGAGAATCTTGATCGTCTTTGGTAATGTTTGCACTTTCGTAAACTACTTTTAATAATTCTGTAAGAGTACTTTTATATTGTGATTTTAATTTAGAATGCAACAAACGAATTTTGGTGTTACTTTTGTTAACGGCAAAAATTTTAATGTTAATACGATCAAAAGTATTTTCGTAAGCAAAACAATGACACAAATCAATTAAAGTTTGAAATGACATATATTTAGATTTTTCTTTTCATTGTTGTAAAACGTTTTTCCAAGCTAGAATATTTTGCTCGTCTTGATCTTTAAAAAGAAGTTGTAAAATATTTTCTTCAGAATATAAATCAGTAGCATTTTTTTCCAACACACTTATATTCCATTCTTTAATGGTGCACACATTCCATTGACGAATCAACAAGGAAATGAGAAAAGCAGAATAAAAACATAACCCTGGTTCAAACAAAATACTATAATCTAAAAACATTTTTCTTTTTTGTTTATAAAAGCGTTTAGTATAAGATAAACCTTTTAGTGAATTATGCCATTGTGTTATAGAAGGAGGTCTATACCATTCACCAAACCATTTGTCAATCTCTCTCCTCTTTTGTTGTTTTTTTTCGTGATATGTGCGGTGTTTTTTGCGAATTTGTACATCTTTGCTTTTGCTTCGTTGTTTTAGTATTTTTTTATTTTTTTCGTAATAAGTTTTGTTGTGTTTTTCTTCTTTTCAATTTGTGCATCTGTCATGAGCATTTTTCTTTTAAAACCAGACTATTCCAAATTTCGTAATTTCATCATTGATCTTTCTGTTAAATTGGCTAGAGTTTTAATTTTAATATTACATAATCGTATCAACCTCCAACCACTATCGTTTTCTAAAATATTAAAAACAGCTCGCACATTGGCATCTTGAATATAACGTAAATTAGTCGGTCCTTCTAAAGGTTTAATAAAACAAACAGGTGAATTGTAACAACGTTTCATTATTTTACAATAACCATTTTTAATAGATTTGCAACACAAACTAACAATATTATAACCCAATAAGAAGTTTTGAAACAAGTCTGCGAAATGAATACTGTTTTTCATTTGTGTTTCAAATCCTTCCATTGTTTTTTGTTCGACGTGATAAACAATTTCATCAGGACTTTGAGTTTCTGAATAAAGTTTTGATTCTTCCACAATATCTTCATCTTTATAACCATCTTTAATGTAAAAAAAATGTTCAGTGTATATACTGTTATTACTAAATTTAGTTTCCTCAGTTTGATATTCAAATTTCATTTTTTATTATCTAAAAAGAAAATTTACATGTATTTTTTATAAAATTCCAAAACATCAGAATCAACAGTAATACTTTTAAATATTGTTCGTAATTCTAATTTATTATTAACAATTATAAATATATCATTAATATTACAAACTCGTGATAAAGAAACATAATAAAGACTATTAATAAAAGCCTTTGAATTAAATTGAACAACGGCTTTATTCATTGTACTTCCTTGAGCTTTATGAACAGTAAAAGAAAAAGTCAATTTTAAAGGTAAACCAAATCTTGACCCTACGACAGCATGAGAGCAATTTAAAATTTCTTCTTTGACACATTTAATTTTTACTTCCTATTTATTCATAATCACCCAAACTGCATTATTTTCTATTAAAATAACGGTACCAATAGTACCATTGCACAAACCTTCGTCTACATTAAAGTTTCTCACAAGCATAACAATAGCACCTATTTTAAGATAAACAGCTGCAGGAATTTGAAACGGACATGGAATTTTCGGATTTTTAATAACATCTTTAGCATAAAACCAATACCCTTCTTGTTTTATAGTCTGCATTTTTTCATTGTTATAACAATCGACTTCAATATTTCTAAAAAATAATTTCGTATATTTAGAGTTTAAATTTTCATCTTTTTCAAAACAACGCGTCATAAAATAATCAATAGTTTGGTCTGAAACTTGTCCAAAATATGTTTCATTTAAAGCACTAAAAAATTGCGCATCTTCTTTTTGTCTAAAGCATTGAGTTAAAACCAACACTTCCGACATATAGTGTTGCCATATTTTTGATTTAAAAACAAATTCTCTTGTGACAGGTGGCAATTGAAAAAAATCATCACAAGCAATAACTTGTACACCACCAAATAATTCATCGTAACATTGTCTAATTTCACAAGCTATTAAATGTAATAAATCAAATGTTGGAGCGTTAATCATTAAAATTTCATCAATAATTAAAACATCAGTTTCCAACCACGTTTTTTTAATGTCTGGATGCATATGACGTTTATAATAATCTACACTTTTAACACCAGTTTCTATACCAGTATTATGTATTGTTTTATAAATTTGTACACTTTGAGCAATTTGGTTGACAATATAACTTTTTCCACAACCAGCACCACCAGTAATAAAAAATTTTTTCCTTCATCAAGCCATTGAAGTGCTTTTTGTTGTTGCAAAGATAACATTTTATTATTTACTGAAAAAAAACGTTTTTTTATTTTGAATAAAAGTACATATAAGTATACTTGATAAAAAAGATTAAAAAAATAAGTTTAAAATTTAAATTTGTTTGTAATTTAAATAAAAAGTCACTATCGTTTTTATTCAACAAAAATTTCAAAGATGTTATTTCCTCGTCAGTTAAAGTTTCGATTTCTAAATAATTATTTTCTTTCACCAAAGAATTCATATTTATTATTTTCTCCGACATTTTTTTATTTTCATTGATATTATTCATCTCAAAAAAAATTAATTTTGAATATAAATACATTACACCATATTTTATAAAAAACATCATATATATAATGTTCCTATTGATAAGTTTTTCCAATTAAGTTAAAAAATTGTTTTTGTTCCCATTAACAAGTAATAAAAATTTCACAGCTAACGTTTCGTCCTCGTTCAATACATTTCTTTGTTCGTTATGTTTGTTTAATAACTCCAACAAGTTTTTGTTTTCATTTATTTTATTCATCTAAAAAAAATTACAATCAATATACTGAATTAAAACATTTTTCACAATATATAAATGAACAACATTCCCCATCAGAATATCTATATTCATCACAATCTTCACATTCATTTAAATAATGTTTACAATTTTCAATTTCTAGACATTTTTCTTTTACATGATTTAATAAATTTTCATTAAATGTATTTTTAAAAAAATTATAAAAGCTTTCAAAATTTAAATTCAAATAAACATGATAATGAATTTTAATTTATTGAAACACCATCAAAATCAACATAAAAGGTATTCTTTTCATTTCTTCATTAAAAAAAACATCCCACTTGTATTTCAAATACCATTTACAACGTCGACATAAAATTTTTCTTGAAGTAATTGCATGCTCTCGAATTTCTTCCAAAGTAGCTGGGTTATCTTGATTGCATTTGTATAAGCTTTCCATCAAAAAATCCAAATCATTTTCTGTTAGTTGCATTTTTTATTATGTAATCTAAAAATAAAATTACAATTTTTTCAAATTTTTTCCTATTTATCAAAAAAAGAGCGATGCAATCCAATAACATCTTTGATCATTTTACAATTTAAACACATATTGTTCTTTGTACATGGACACGATGTCAAACTCAAAATTTGATTTCTAACCCAGTTTAAATTCTCTAATAACAAATATTCTGGCACACCCAATTTTTTTGCTGCCAACATTATATTATTTTCCATTTTTTATGCAATCTAAAAAAAAATATTTTTTTTAAAAAATATACAAAAAAATATACAAAAAAAATTTATACAAAATTTAAACTAAAAAAATACAAAATAAAAAATATAAAAAAATTTTTTTATTCTTAAAAATAATATGATTAATTCTCGATATATAAAAAATGTTTATATCTTCTTTCATAATTATTATGTTCAGAACGTATAATTTCGAATTGGATCTTTTTACATTTCAAACACATATTCGTTAATTCGCAAGGACACGAAGCCAAACAGAAAATTTCATCTTTATGATAGCTAAAAGTCTTTTTTAATAATATTTCACTCAATCCCAATTTTTTAGAAGCCAACATTATATTGTTTTCCATTTTTTTTATCTAAAAAAAATTTATTTTAAAAATATAAATTTACAATTATTTTGTAGTTTTCATTTGAAATTTGTTTACAAAATCGTTGACATATATATATATATAATCTCTCGACAACTAGCACATGCTTTATCATGAAAATCAACTCTAACAATATCAAATTCTTCCAAAGTTCTAACATAATCATCACTGTAACTTATAACAAATTCTTTGATGGCAGTATATTCAACAAAATCTTTACTTGAATCAAAATTTTTCCAAGGTTGACATTTTTTTATTATGTTATCTAAAAAAAATTTATTTTAAAAATATAAAAAATTTACAATTTATTTATTTTTTTCCATATGATATTTCTTAACGAGATCATTGTCGTATATAAATCTTTTGAGTTTGTCAAATTTTTCTTGACAACTAACACACGGTTCTCCTCTGCATTTTATACATGATTCCATAGAATACATAAGTTTTTTTATTTCTCCAGTTTCATCGAATTCTGCAACGTAATCTAACAATTCGTCCAAATTAATATTATCAACGAGAAATTCGTCGAGTGATTTCATATAAAAATCGTAATTTGTTTCTGACATTTTATTATCTAATCTAAAAAAAATACATATTTAAAAAATTCTACCAAAAAAAATATATTCTTAAGATTCTTCTTAATTCAGCATAAATATGACAAGCATTTAAATTACAAAGTACACAATTAGGAGAACATTCACATTGAGCTATTTTACATAGAGCTTCATAAATAAAATCAGGTTTTTACAAACAAGTTGGAGTAATGTTTTTGTAATCCCGATTTTTTTGCTACTTTTTCACACATTTCAGAACCCTGTTCACTCATGCGCCAATCTAAAAACAACAATGCAGCAAAACATTCTGTTAAATGTTCTTTTTCCCTTTCAAAAGTTTTTTCTTCTGAATATTTATCAACTCGTAGTTTTTCAGGTTTGATTTGTCGCACTTGTTTTACAAATTCGTCAAATTCTTTTTGAGACATTTCTTTACGTTGTTTCTCCAAAATTATCAAATTCTTCTTGAGATATTACTTTATGATGATAATCTTCCAAACAGCCCCATTCTGCTAAATCTTTATCTTTAAAATTCAAATAAGCTAGTCTTGTAAAATCTTGATAAACATTGTTGGAATTATCAATATCTTCAACGACACCAAAGCTTCCATCTTTGTTTTTAACAATTTCAAATTCGCAAACCACATCCATTTTGTTATTATGTATCATAAAAAATTATTAAAAAATTTATATTAAAGTATAATTTTCAAATACAGTTTCTTCGTAAATATTATAAAAGTTTTTTCTTTGGTTCGTTCATTACATAAACAATTTTAGCTTTTTGACGATTTGCACATAGTTCTATATAACGTGATGTGCTTACAACAGGTTTCATAAAACTAATAGTTGCTCGTACTGTTAGTTTTACCATTTTTTTTATTATGTAATCTAACGAAAAAAATATAAAAATTTAATCAAAAAAAGTACTCAAATATTCCATTGTTTTTAAAAACGAACTCTGTAATTCTTCACGAACAAATAATATATTTTCAATTTCAATTTGCAAATAAAAATATTTCATGATTTCTCTATTAAACTGAGGAACATTTTTTTCAATAAAATCAAACATAACTTTGTCTCTCATTCTTTGTTTCTCTTTCTTATATTCAATCCTTTTTTTCAAATATTCGATATCTTCTTTATTTAAAGTAAATAATTTGCATAGAGCTCGAATATAAATTTGTAAAGTTTTTAATCTTTCTTTAAAACCATTTTTTTCACCATCTTTTCGAATTAATTTATTAATTTCCTCATTGGCTTCTTTTACTCCATCTCCATTCATATCCAAACTTTTATCAAAATGAACAGCTTCACTACCATATTTAGAAAAAAATATTTTACTCTTTGATATTCATAAGCCATATCAGGATTGCATTTAACAGGCCTATCGTAAATATTCGAAATATACTTTCCATGTTTGTGAAACAATTCCATTTTTTTAATTAGTTAACCTAAAAAAATACAAAGTTTAAAGTACAAAGTTAAAAAAAAAATTTTTACTCATTAAAAATATTTATTAAAGTAGCCATAAAATATTTTTAATTGTTTTTTTTAACAATAATCTTTTTTCGTGCTTTGAAATATAATGAAAATCTTTCATGTCCACGTTTGATTTCATATAAGAGAACATGACTTTATCTCTTCTTGCTATTCTTCCTTTTCTTTTGTTACGATAAATTCGTCTTCTTCAATTGCATTATTGCAAATGACAATCATGAAATTTAACATTTCCATTAAAAGATGACGTATATTGAGATTATTTTTGATCAGCTCAGTATTTTTATTTATAATTTCTGTTATTTTTTCAAATTCCCCAAATATTCCATCTTGATGGTCATCTTTGGTTAAAAATTCATCAATGATAACAAAATGAAAATAAAATACAGGTGCTAATAATTCCAAATTTTCCCCCATTCCTGTTCAGAATAATGTAGTTTGTGACGTTTGTCAAACCATTGAATTCGATTTTCAGACCATTTTTCATTATTCATTTTTTAATTAGTTGTCTAAAAAAATTAAACAGATAATTGATCAAAATTACAGTCTATATCATCACTTTCTTCAACATAATCATAAATTTTTAATAAATTTAAAAAATTTTCTTTAATAAATAATTTTGAATGAAATTCTTCCTTTCTTTTACATTCATTGTTGATAAAAAGTCATTTTTCATCATACTTAAAACGTAACTAGTTTTTTTTCCATTACATCTCCAATAAATCCGATTAAAAATTTCCACATATGCATTTCGTTCATTTGGCGAAATATTCTCAACCATTTGCAAAAAAAATAACTTCGTATTATTAAAATCATTCTCCACTGAAATAAACAAATGAGTTTGAAAGTTTACAACGTATTCATATTATCTCGATAAACAATAATAGAGAGCTTACGATACGAGAACTGCAACGGCAACCACGACAATTTATGTTAAATATTTATCCGTACGCATGCGTCCTGGATGGGATTCCCTGGTGTGCCGTTTTAAAACTTTTTCCACAACGTCCAAACATTTAAACTCGCGTTGTCTGAAAACGGCTCCAAAATGGATGAAAACAGTTCTTGTTCAAAAAGTGCACCAAAGTAAGTTTAAAATTACTGCATTGAATTTATGAAGTATACATAAAATTTATAAAGATATATATATATAAATATATATAAATATATATATATATATGTATATATATATATATGTATATATATATATACTATACATTATATTATACATATATTATATATATATATATATATATATATATATATATATATATATATATATATATATATATATATATATATATATATATGTATATATACATGATATTATACATATATTATATGTATATATATATATATATAAATATATCTACATATACATTATATTATACATATATTATATATATATATATATATATATATATATATATATATATATATATATACACATGTTCTTATATTATGTGATGTTCATATGGGTTGTTGATAATTGTGTTCTTATTGTTTTTTATTCTGTTAACTTATCATTTTATTATTTGTTACTGTATATATTTTGCTGCCAAAAAATTCAAGTTTACTAAGTTTTTTGTTTCTTAGTTCAATGAGATGGACAGGGGATCATGATGTGTTTTTTCTTCGTGAAATTTTGTTACATGAACCATACCAGTTCAAAAAAGGGTCCATAGAAAGAGGGAAAAGTTGGGAAAAGATTGCGAGTGTTCTTAATTCTACAAGTCAACCATTTTTTAAAGTTAAGTCACGAGCTGTAAGAGATCGTTTAAATGTTTTAATTGAAAACCATAAAAAAAAAACCATAGATGAAGAAAAGGCATCTGGAATTGATGTCATAGAATCAGAGGTTGATAGAGCTGTTGCAGATATAATCGATAGATTCAAAGAAGCAGATGAAGCACACACTTCGCAAAGTGATGCCAAAAAATTAAAAGAAGTTGACGATCACAGTAAAGCTGCAGAAATGCGAAAGCGTAGTATGGAAACTTTATCTGAAACTAATGAAAGAAACAAAGGAAAAGCATGCAAGCGTACAAGAAATAATAGTTCAGAAACTATTATATACTTACGAGAGAAAGGAGAAAGAGATGCGGTTATTAAAAAGGAAGAGCTTGAATTAAAAAAGCAAAGTCTTCAGAATCATTGTGATATGTTGAAGCTGTTTCAACAGCAACAAACAATGATGCAGGAAATGGTGCAACAACAATCGCAGCAGCAAGCGTCAATGGTTGAAATAATAAAACAACTTTCCAGGAAATAAATGACATTTATTTGTATATTATTGTAGTTTTATTTTTATACAAAGTATTCTTCAAGGGTAGGTGGAATAATATCAAAATAATTAGATGTCTGTGAACCATATAAACAACTTCGACCATTATTTAGTAAAGCGCAAACTATGTACATTTTCCCCACAGCATTTAGACCAATTTTTAATTTTTTCAAAAATCTAAAAATTTAAAATAATTCAAAATATCTCCAAACAACCATTCAACTGATACTCTGACTTCACTCATTTTTTTGTTCCAAATTTTCTGTTGTGGGGTTAACACTCCACCTTTAAATCCTGTTTGTAAATGCACCCTAAGAGGATATGCAGGATCACCATAAATACATAAAGGGTTACCTGCAGTATTAAATGAGTGTTGTCCTAATAAGTTTAATAAATTAGAATCCGCTAACATACCACTGTCATGTTTTTTTCCTACAACTGGTCCAAATAAGTTAGTTATAAGTCCATTTGGAGCAACAACAGATTGAAATTTTAGACTATGTATCTTTTTATGTCCATTGTATAATACTCTTTGGTTTTTTCCAGGTCTAGTTATTGGCCTAACAGTGCCATCTATAAATCCGAAAACCGTTTTAAAAAAATGCACAGTGCCTCTATTGCAGTAACTTTCAATCCGTTATAACATACAAACTCTTGAGGTAGTTGAAGTACGTTGACTAAACGATATATATCACTCCTTAAAAATCTAAATTCGCTTTTGCATTCGTCGTCGGAAATGCTTTCTAAACAAAATTGCCTATAACTCCAAAAAGGTAAATCAGGATTCTTAGAGACATTTAAATTGTACAGTAATAAGAATTCCTCGCTATCTATTATATTTGATTCTAATGCAAGTAAGAAGTTATTTCTAACATTTCTTAAAGGAGCCATTTTTAATTTAGAAATTTTCCGTAAAACAATGTTGATTTTTTGTAACGGAAAGTCGTAAGTTATTTTATTTCAAAACGGCGACATAAAGATTCAACCGCTCGTCCCAGACCTTTGAAGTCTTCGTTGCTGTTGCCGTTCTCATATCGTAAGCTCTCTAATATTGTTCTCGATTAAGACGCGAAATAGTATCCCAACTTCGTTTGATATCATACCAAGAATTCATTTTTTAATTAGTTATCTAAAAGAAATTATAAAAAAAACATAAAGTTAAATGATTAACTTTATATACTAAATCTTGATTACATTCAATATGTTTGTAAGCAAAAGTTACTAATTCTAAAAAAATTTTTTCTATAAATTTTACATCCGTTAAATATTTTTGAATACTATTATCCTCATCTATTATACTAAATGATGATAACATGTTTTTAATTTCAGTTTCTGTAATTTCACATTAATGATAAATATTGTCAAAAACAACCAAATATAAATTTAATGAAATAGTTTCATAAATAGTTCCAAACGATTGATAAAATTTCATTTTTATTTCAATCATATTATAAAGTGCATCACTAAATGTAATAACTTGACAGTCTTCTATAAACGCAAGTATGGTTTTTAAACGAATATGTTGATCGCAATCTAGTTTTTTAATATCATCCCAAGCGCTCCAAATAACGTATTCTTTATCTTTTCTCATTTTTTAATTAGTTATCTAAAAAAATTACAATGATTTAAGCGAAAAATTATACAGATAAATGTTTAAAATGATATTGTAAATCGTGATTACATTCAATATAATTATAACTAAAAGTTAACAATTCTGAAAAGTTTTCTGCAATTGTTTGTTAACTCAATATATAATTATAAATACAACTATTCTTTTCCATTTCTATAGAATCCATAAATAATTTTTCTCTACTAGCACAATCGAGCTGAATTTTAGAAAAAATATCCAAATAGCAATCTAGTTTATTTAAACTCATAACTTGAATTGCTTGCATAAAAAAACTCTTCATATCCTTAACATCTTTGAGCACATTACTAAATGAGTTTGTTTGATAGATGTTAACATAAGTGATTATTGTTGATAAACGTCCATATTGTTCTTCATCATGTTGAAAAATAGTATCCCAAGCAAAGCGTGTAGGCCATTCCATTTTTAATTAGTTTTTTCTAAAGAAATATTTAAAAAATTACTTAATTTTACATTTAATATACAAATTATTTTCAATTAAATAATCATTTATGTCATTGCTGTCTTTATAAAATTACAATATCCATAACCATTATTTTCTTGATCTTTGACAGGACGTTGAAAAGACACATTGTTTTTAGTCATAAAACTTTTTTTTATTTGTTTACCATGAGAACCACATAATTTAAAAGTAATAACACGATTGATAAAAGGCCTTTTTAAAACCGCATCATAAGGTGTAGATCACATCATTATATATAAACCAATTTCTTCTTCTTCATGGCTATCGCATTTCATATTGATACTCAATTTCATTAAAAATTGATAATTTTTATAATAAAAAGGAACACTATAATAAGCCTCGCTTTCTTTTTTTAACTGCTCTTTAAAATTTTCAAAAATCCATATTTTACATCCATGATCATTATTATTATGCATTTCTTCCAACATAGATAGTCGAAAATCTAAATTCTTTATTTTGTCATTATATAATCCATTGAATAAAAAACTTGGATTGTCAGTGTAAATAAATGAAGGTATGCTAGCCATAATTTTTACTAATCTAAAATAAAAAAATAAGAAAATAAAAAATATTACAAAAAAAATTATTTTCCAGTAGAGCCAAAACCACCCTTTCCTTCTACGTCTTTAATCATTGACATTTTTACTTCACAACAAAAACATCCATCTATTTCTATTTCAGTTTTTATAGCTTTAAACATTTTCACAAATCCCATCTGAGCAACAGCATCTCCACGTTTAATGATATGATTTTCTTCGGAAAAATTCATCAATAAGACTTTAATTTCGTCTACATAATCTGCATCTATTATTCCTGGAGCATTCAAAACTACCACACCATATTTGTAAGCTATACCTGATTTTGAATATACCTGTCCTGCTAAATTAGAATCGATTTCATCGATATGCACTCCAGTACTTACTAAAATACGTTGATGTGGTAGAAAACATCCTTTGTGCTTCTTAGATCAAAACAAGCACTCTCTTTTGTTTCATAAAAAGACCCTTCTTGACTATCTCTTATTTTAATCATCTAAAAAAATTTAAATACATACATTGTGCCTTTTTTCTAAAGAATAAACTACATGTTCTCTTTTTTCCTTATGAGCAACAATACAATTTTTACAAAAACTTAATTTACAAAAAAAACAATTAAAACAAAACAAATATTTTTTTTCACAAAGTTCGCAATGACCAAACCAATAATAATAAACTTCAAATTGTTTCAAATCGTTTTTGTTTAAAGGTCTATTAAAAAGTTCATTAATATAAGGTAATAATAGTACACCTGTATTAAACTCAGTATCTATCCACATATTTAAAAATAAATCATCTATTTTTTTAACTAATTCTCAATCGTGTTCATCTACAACTAAAGACTTTTCTAATTGAATATCTCCATTAAAATGTTTGTACTTTAATTTTAAAATTTTCACTCTTGTGTTTTCATAATAACTATTTTCTTCCTTTTCCATTATTTTACAATCCAAACACATTTTTATCTAATTCACTGTCTTGACCAGAAGATGATTTGAACAAGTTTTTATATATTATAGTCATAGCAACATTATCTCTATCATTAAAATAGATTTAAAAGTATCAAAGTACAAAGTTTAAATTACATCACACCACATTGAACTTTAGACTCTAGATCGGGAATTAACATTTTTTTAAAAAAACTTGTTTAATACTTGTTTTTTTTAATCTCTCTTTTCAAGTCAAACAGTATAAAAGGAGCTCATTTTCATTTAAAAATTCATTCACAACACAACGAAACAAAAAATGGCAGAATTTGAAACTGTTTACTGCAACGATAACACCTATGTTAAATTTGCAGATTTAGCAGCTGCTACTTTGTGGCTTATTGAATTTAAAGAAGAAAAAATATTAAACATAAACAATATTGCACTGTTCCTCTCAAACCATTGGCACAATTTAACTATAATAAAAAAGAATTGATTTACAAACCAAAAAATGAGGGCTGTGAAATCTTGTTACCATGGAGATATAGAGATATGTGCGATCTCAACAAAACGAATTGTTTGTTTATAACCGAACTGAAATTAACTAAAGATGACAACAAATTTTAAGGTGGTACTACCCTGTTAAAATCAGCAAAAAAGAAAAAAAAATTTTCTTTAAATTCTAACAGCTTGAACATCATAAATCACAAGAATCACTTTAATTTCCTTTAAATAAATAACAGAAAGTCCTGAAATTTGTATTCAAAGGCAACGAGGTTATTTTTGAACCCCTAGCAACGGCCTTAGAAACCATGACTGTTTATGTGTTTGCCCTATTATCACAATTTTTTAATTGGTTTTGTAAAAAGATTATTTTGTTACAGAACAAAATGTAAAAGGTGATTAATCATATTTTTCTGGTCAGTATGGATGTTTTAGTAATTAGAGATTTTTTTAGTATATGATATTTTTTATTTTAAAGCTGTTTTTCTCAGAATAATTTTTTTCAAATATTTTTAAACCAGAACATTGATATTTCAGAAACTATTTACTCTTTTTCTTTGAAGTTTTTACAGTTTGTTCATTGATATTGTAGAAAGGGCTGGTAGTAAAATAATCAAAAAATTGTTTTTATTTTGGCCAGATTTTAAAATTTTACATACCCCACGCACTATTTTTTATGATTTTTACAGGTTATTATCTGCCATTTTACTTTGGCTCTGTATTTTTAAAAAATTCTACTAAGGGCCCTCCACCAACCAGTTAGCTACATGTTTGTAAAATTTAAAGCTTTTATCTCAAATATTACTCAAGTTATTTATGTTCTTGTGACTACGTGTTTTTTGCTTTTTTTTGCTGACTTAGCATTTTTTTGTGACAATTAAGTAAAAAAATGGTGTTTTTTATATTAAGTTTTTTAACTACTATCGAAAATTGTTTATCATTTTAAGAAAAAGATCTTATTTTGGAAAATTAAAATTGTAGGGTAGTACCACCTTAAATGAACAAAGGCGAACTCACTAATAATGTGGTTTTTAAATTTAATCATAACAAAATGACCAAAAAATATTGGATAGTTTGATGGTGAGTATGCAAGAAACTCAAAACAAAGCCTATATGACAGTGGCTTACTCTAAAACTCACATATTAAAAACGGTCGATTTTAGCGGTTTTGGTATACGTGTGGCAAAAGAAGAAGACGAAATTCATGTTACAGAGTATGAAAGATTGTTAGCTGTAGAACCGACTTTCCACAACACGTTAATTAAAAATGGTGTTCCTAGTAATTTGAATCAAAATTTGAAGAGAGCTTGTGCTGAGCTTGCTGAAAACTAAAAAAGCTAAAGTCGAACCAGAAATACCAGAAAAAGACGAAGAATAATTTTTTTTGTAATTTTTTAATTGAATTACAAAAACCTCTTTTATTAATAAAAAACTTGTTTTTTCTTATCTCTAAATTCCTATATAAAGGGTAAAAACTAAATGCTAGTTCATTTTTGAAAGAGAAAATGACTAGCAAACAACTCGACGAAAGTCTCATCAAAGCTGTTCAACTTTTTTATTCAGATAATGAATTACATCCTATGTTGTTTGAATTTCACCATTTAAATAACTCGTATGAAGAATGGTAAGACATTATATTTGCTTATTTAAAAAATTTTAACTTAGAGTTGAACTTGGAAGAAGAAAAATACAAGGATTTGTATTATATCTTTATAGCTAAAGACTATGAAAACTGTCTTCATTTGTTTGAAAAAGCTTCTCGTAGTGATATGACTTTTGAAGAACAATTACCATCATGGAGAACGAGCATGCTAGAAGTATGTCGCATGATAAATGATGAATTTTTAAATGTAACCAAAACAACAGTAGAAAAACAGCACGAAGAATTAAAAAGACAACTAGAAGACTTTATTAAATTATATAAACTTTACTACAAATCAAAAAACATGGAAAAGAAATGCACTTCGTGGAAAAGCAAACTTAAACCAACTTTAAAGTATTATTTTTTGTTTCCTTATCTATCTAACAAATGGGACTATGATAACTTGAAGAAAAATTGTAAAATATTAAATCACGTTTATCCAGCTTGCATGGAGCAACGGCCTTGCTTTTCATTCGAGGATAAAGTTTTTCATAATGGCTATTACACCCTATATACACCTGCTCCTATTTATAAATATTTTATATTCGAAAAAGTTCGTAAAGAAGATGATAAAGTTTACATTTATAAAGCTTTTGATCGCTGCAATTTTCACGATAAAAGTTTGATAGAAATGTTTCCTACGGCTCAATGGTTTTTTTTTCTTTAAAAGAAATTTTAACATTTTAAAGATTTTATACAGAAAAGAAGACGAAGTTTATAATTACGAGAACGACAAAATAGTATCGAAACAACCTATTCATACAAATATTTATTACACCAAATATTATCTCACCGCGAAAGAAGGATTATAAACAGGAAAAAATTTTTTATTTTTGTATTTTTTTTTCCATATCAAAAAGTTGATATACAAGATTATTTATTTTAAATATATTTTCAAAACATTCACAAGTGTCTTTTTTCAAAAGTCTCATACATTGTATATTATCTTCTATCAGTTTAATAAGTCCTGCATACTCTTCAACACTTGTTTCTGTATACACGAATTCGTTAACATAGTCTTCTAAATATAAAGAAAACATATATGTTTCGTAGCGAGGACAATGCTCTAAATTATGTGTTTTTGTAAAAGAATGTCTGAAATGTTCCATACACAACTGTTCACTGATGACATAGATAGGCAGCTTGCTTACTTTAGGGAACAATAAACGATTTAAATCAAAACTGCAAATGTTGCTTTCTGTCTTTATTGATTTTAAAACATTTCTTTCGATTTCTCCACCTTTGTAAAATACAAGATTCCATTTATATTTATTTAATTGTTCTTTTAAATAGTCGTTTACGGAAGCACAAAAAATAATTTCACCAGTATATTTAAACGAGGGATAAAAGCTTAATCCATGTATATTATCGTAACAATATTTAAAAACTTTTTTATATTTTTCATCTAATTCTTCCAACTTTGTACAAGGTATGACTTGTACATGAAAATACTTTTTATCGTTGATCGATCTTAAACAAACTTCTCTAATACAATGACAACCCCACGCATGATTTTCTTTATTCGTTATATATTCTACATCAAGTAACCACATCTAGAAAAAAAATGCTTTTTTATTAAAAAAAGAAGCTTTTAATAAAAAAATAAAAAAGTATAAAAAATCAAATTTTTAAACAATATTTTTACATTTTTTTAATTAAAAAATAAATCGCGTTGATAGCATCATTAAAAAAATTTACAACAATTGCGCAGTGTGCGCGCTTGATGAAGTATCTAAAAGATACAAACATTATGAACACAAGTCTGGAAATTCTTCACCATCATCTGATCACGTAGAAGACGAACATTTTACAGATAAAAATTCATTTAATTTTTTACAAAATGTACTCGATTCTAAGAGAATAACATTAAATTCTTACAGTATTGCAAAATGTTTTAAAAACAGTCAATTTAATAATTTACTCGAAAATCCTCAACTTTGCCCTATTCATCTCAACCATTTTGATGATTTGAAAGAGCAACACGGCGATAACTATGTAGCTAAACTTTATAAAGCCAAGCTCACTGTTTTGCTACTAGACAGAGATATCAAACCTACTATGGATCTAACAGATGGTGATCAAACTGACGGTTTTGTGGATACGTTTACTACAAAAGTAATACCTACCGTCTCTTCTTTGATAGAAAAACTAGATGGTGCTTTAAAAAAAAATTTGTTAAAAGAAACATTGAAGGAATTATAAAGGAAGGAACTAGCGATAAAAAAAACTTTTATAGGAATATATGCCTTTGACCAGCTAAGTGAAACAAAAACTCATATTCATATTACTCATCAAATGAAAAAAAATGGCTCCTTTATCATTTACAACAATGAAACCACAAAAGAAGCAGGTCAACATTGGAGAGTGTTGATGAAAATAGACAAGGGTCATTTTTTTGTTTTGACAGTTAAGGAGAAGAAAGTGTATTGCAAAAAAATCCGAAACATTTAAGGTTTAATATATATTTATTTGAAGCAGTAGAAGAAGTCAATAGCAATATACAAATCAACACTATTAACATCAACTACATTGAAGTTGAAATTAATTCTTATATAAGACAATCAAATCATTTTCCTACAGAATGGACAGCAGAAAATCGTGAATTTTATTGGTTTACCAAATTTATTTCAAAATAGAGCGAAATCACTGGCAATCAAAACGTATTTTTTTCATACAATAAATTTCCTTTTCAATGGAATGATAGTAGTTTATGTGGAGCATTTGCCGCTTAGTTTGTAGCTCTAGTCTTTCGCAGTGAAAATGTATTATATACAGATCAAATATGTTTACCTTCGTTGTGCAGACTGTTAAACCATTATTTTTATGAAGTAACAACGCTTCATGCCTCTTCACTAGTTCAGATAAATCTCTATTCATTTTTTCAATTTATTAAGAAAGAACTCTTTCCACACCTTGATAACACTGCTAAACAACTGTTTGAAAAAGACATGCAGTTGCATTTATATATGAAAAAACAGGAAAATCTGGAACGTGATCTTTTGTCTATGAAAACAAAACAAATTCCTTTACATTATGATATTTATGAAAAACAAATATTAGCTCAAAATGCTATTAAAAGATCTTTAAAAGATGCAGGATTCTTAAGAACAAATTATGAAGCTATGTGGGATAAATTATCACTATTGGATATTCAAGCTATTCCATCTGTGATGAACGAGGAAAATATTTATTATATGATTCAAAATGAAATGGATAGGATTTATGCAAACAATTACACTCGTTTAAAGATTGCCAATCAATTTTTAGATGTACCTATTGATGATGCCATGACTAAAAAAGAAATAAAAAGGCAGATTGCTCTGAATTTAATATAAACATAATCATGAAGAGAACAGCTCACACACTACTAGAAGAAATTGTCGAAGAAAAGTGCGCTACGTGCAATGGTTATGGCGAACTCTATTTCCTCGTATTAAAAGATAAAAAAATGATGCTTTATTAAAAAATTGTACCATTCACGTATTAAATAAAGAAGTGTGGATATTTAACACCGTTACTAAAAGAGCGGCCAAAATACATCTTCACAAGACGCAGTGTTTAACTTGTAAAGGAAAAAAATATTGACCATCAAACGATACAAAAAGAAAAAAGATGAAGAAAAAACAAACAATTTTTTATTTGTACATATTTATTCTTTATATGAATGAATACAATATTTTTTTTACAACTGTTTTTTTTAATATACTTCAAACACTTTATCCGGAGGCATATAAGGGTTGGCGAGTTTTTATAACAACAGGAACAGGAGGAGTTTTTGTTTTTTTGCCTTTCCACGCTTTTTTTATACCGTATAACAGCGAACCCACTTGCAATGCGTTGGTTACATTTTTTGGGGTTATAAAATCAGCTAATCCTCTTCCTCTTACCAATCTGCGTATCCTATTTCTCTTTCGACGTATCTTTGATCTATAATGTGTCTTTTGCATTTTTCGATAAACCATTCTTGAGAATTGATAACATACGATAAAAAATCTTCAAAGGAATTTCAAAAGAATGTTCGTTTCCATCTTCATATATAAACACAATAGTGAGATTATCATTGGAACGAGTTACTTTAATAATTTATCCCTGTTTTAAACAATGTGACAAGGAAAAATCTCCCTTTTTTTACTATTTGCTTTAAATAAAAAAATTTAAAAATCAGATGTGGAAACGGATCAGTTGTGGAAACGGATAACAAATCTCTGCATAAACTTCAAAACTCATTTTTTATGTCTGCTTCTTCGAGTAGCCAAATGTTAAATGACTCTTTAATAACATCAACAAAATCTTCTTATACCATTTCAAATTCGTGGTTGATTTTATTATAAATAAAATCAATATTAGCGTTTTCATTAGAACGAGTGACTTTAATTTCAGCTAGTCTGTCCAAACGAAATACTAATTTAAAATTGCCTTGGACTTGTTTTAAACTATCATTAGCTTCAAACTTGGAAGCTTCCACATTCATAACAGAATTATAAAATTCGTTTAAACAAGTTTTAAACTCCATTTTTTTTGTTTATTTCGAATGAATTTTTTTTCTTCAAATGAATTTTTTTTGTTTAAAAAAAACCAAATTTATAGTACTTTTTTTAAAAAAACAGAAAAAGCACTATTAAATATTTTTTTTATCAATATATTTTTGGTATTTTATTACCGACATAAAACACACCGTCGTTTATATGTGATAAACAATACAATTTATTTATAATGTCAAAATCTAATATAAACCCCCCCCCAAAAAAAAAAAAAGTTGATGTTTTCAAGTGTCCGCTTTCTTTATCACCGCTGATGATTTCGACGATACCGTTTTCGTACTCATAAGTAAGTATATAATCGCCAAACGCACTCGTATCTGTTCGTAAATTTTTGAGCTTATCGTTCTGTTTTTCTATATCTTTATCAACCATAGTCTTTCTTTTTACATGTTTGCACACTTTTGAATTCATTTTTGTAAATAAACGTTTATTACAGAGTTGAGCTTTCTATACATGTTTTTTAATCCGATTAAAATATAGTTTTAAATACACCACCAAGTACGGGTATATTTCCTAATAGGTTACCAAGGATACCTTTACCACGTTTTCTAAGTATACGTTTTTGTCCTTTACCGATTAAAGAATGATAAGGTCTAGGATCAGCTCTCGATTATCGATGAACAAAAATATATCTTTTAGCATTTCTATGACCTCTATGTCTTCTATGTCTCATTTTTTTAATAAATATTTCTGTGTTTATCGCGATCCACTTTTTTTAAAACAAAACGATATATCGGTTTTCCTACTCGATCCATTTCGCGATTTTGTTTATTATTTATATACTTGCTTTTCGTTTTTTGATAACACATCAGTGCTTTTCTACAAATTTGACGCTTTATTTTTTTCAAGTTTTTCTTAGCTCTTCTACGTCTTAAAGCTCTTAGTTCTGTATTATTGGGATTGGTTAACTCGTTTTCATCAAAAGAGGTCCTATCGAAAAATTCAAAAAAAGCATCCCTATGAAAAGGCCATTTTCCATCTACCGTATATTTGGGTAATTTAGATGTATATTTGGGTCTTAAATTGCTTTTATATGAAGGTGTTGAAAACAAATTCCGCCTTACAATCATACGCGAAAAACCAATATTATCTGCAGCCATTTTTTTTTGACTTCAACTCTTTGACTTTAACTTTTGACTTTAAATTTTTTGACTTGTATTTTTTTATTGACTTGTATTTTTTTATATCTTTTTTTACAAGATAAAAAACATGGTGTCACCCTGACACTACCTTACTTATTCTGTCTTTATTTTATCTTAGTAGGCCTACTCACTTGTGTTTTTCTTATACTGTTTATTTTTTATATGGCCGTATTTTTTCTTACTTACTTAACCTTACTTATTCCTTACTTAAATTACTTAGTCCTGCCTTAGTCCTTAGCCTGCTTACTCACACACTCGTGCGCTCACTTGTTCTCACACACTCACACATTACTCGACGAGTATTTCTACCCACCGTGTTTACATATAACTTTTTAGACATTACTCGACGAGTATTTCTACCCACCGTGTTTACATATAACTTTACATATAACGAGAGTCGAACCCACAACGGTCTAATGACATGGCGTTTGAAACATAGTGCGGCGAACGAATGCACTATGCTAGGTCGACGTGTTGGTTCATAAAGTTTTAAATTTATTTAACATGTTGTTTTAACACTTATCATAGAGTTTTTTTTCTTCGCAGAGTTTTTAAAAAGTTGTTTACTCTGTATTTTAATATCTTTAATCTTGTTTATAAAAGCGGTATTAAAATTTTCTAAATTTAACTTGCATGACACAGCATTTTCTTTTCATTGCATAAAGTTGCATCACTTTGTCTTTTATTTCGCGTTAATCTGTAGAGATTAAATTTTATACATAAAAAGCGTATTTTTTGTTAACAAATCAAATGGCCAAAACGCGCTTCACAAAACTTTCAGTGAAAAATACAAAGTATCTAATGGACGATAAAGTCATTGGAAACGAAATAGACTTTTCTGAAGACGAAATTAAAATAAGCGATGATGAAATTATGTCAGAAGCCGAAGTTATAGTAATTGAAGATGAAGAACCAGAGTTAGAATTTTTATATTTAAATATTTTTAATTGTGGCGATGAAATTGATTTCACAATAAAAAATAAAACTATTATCAATGAAACAATTAAAGAAAAAAAATCAAAAGAAGAACCACCTATAAAAACAACAACCGTTAACGAGTCTATAAAAAAAGTAAGTTATTATTTTATATATTTTTTTTAAATTAAACATGTTAGTTTTTTTCAAAAAAATCATTTTTTTTTTAGAAAAAAAATCGTATAAATAATAATAAAAAAATGAGAAGAAAAGTAAGAAAATTAAAATATAATATCAATAAAACATTTAAATTACATTTGTAAATTTATTAACAATGATACATTATTTTTGTCTATTTTTTCGTCTTAAGTTTGCTTCTTTTAATTGATGTTTAATATCGACATAGGATTCGGCAGTATGAACCCAGCGTTTTATTCTTTTACCAACTCTTCCAAGTTTACGATTTGTTTTATTATCTTTATATCTGTTATTTGTTCTTCGTAAACATGATAATATTCTTTTACAATTGCTCGGTAAATACTGACTTTCAGTCTGTGTCGATGTTGAACTCTGTTTTGTAATTGTTTGTGTTTGAACTGCTTTTTTTGTTCTAGGAACTGTTGTTTTTGTACGCGCCATATTAACAGTGTTTAATAATCTAGGAGTATACCTTATTTTAGGCATTTTTATAAAAAATGATATTTTTATATTTATAACTATTTTTTATTTATTACAAAAAAAATAATATAGTATTTATTTCTAAATAAACCTATTTTTTAATTATAATGAATTATATTACAAATAATAAAGTTAAATATGAACTATTTAACGATAGCCTTTCGGACCAGCTTTACATTATTCAAAATAATAAAAACGTCCCATCAATCAAGTGTTTGCGTACAATGCAAAAAGAGGTAATTGTTTTATGGTTTACATCTATAATAAAAAAAATTATTTTTTTATAATACTATTTTCTTATAGACGAAGAATTACGAAGATTATCCGACTTTCGGAAATTTGTAGAAACAAATTTTGTAGATAGAACAAGGTCTACCCACACTCGTCGTAAGTTTAACTTTACTAGTTTTTTTTTAATAAAAAAATAAATTTTTTTTAATATTTCCCTCTTTTTTTTAGAAAATCCATATCCACCACAAAACAGAGAAGTGGGTCCGTCGCATTGGGACTACTCTCCTCGTTAGTTGAACTTGATCCTTTTTATTTATAAAAAAAAGTATAAATAATTTTTTAATATTCTCTCTGTCTTTTCTTTAGAGAGTCCAGATCTAGAAAATTTATAGTTTTTTATTAATTTGTAAATATTTTTTTAGAAAATAAATTTTTTGTAGTCTTTTTTTATTTTTTTATTTTTTATATATATTAATATTTTGATATACAAATATATTACTATTTTATATATAATAGAATAAAAATGATTAAAGAAATAATAAATTACACTGCAAAACAACTCCATCATGAATGGAAAGAAATGGCGTTTCTGTTGAATTTTAAAAGATATGAAATAAAAAAATCAATAAGAATTACATAAAAACATTTGATAAAATAAAAAACATTTTAACAATATTTATACTAAGACAAACAAACAAAAAGTTGGCAATAAAACATTTGTATTTTGTTTTATCCATATGGGAAGATAAAGAACTTTTATATAATATACAACAATGTAAATTATTTATATTCAATTATTTATATTAATTTTTTAGCAAAAATGAATTTTATACAAATTAAACTAAAAATAGCTGCTTGTTTACAATTGCAATGGGAATGTTTGGCTGAATATCTTGGTTTTAAAAAAAGAGAAATTGTATGTATACAACAAGACTATCATGTCACAAACGAAAAAATTCATAGATTGTTAAATTTAATATATCAAAAACATGGAACAGAAATGAAAGCAGCACATATTTTATACGATTCATTATGGAATTGGGCGTTATACCTTTCAAGTGACAATGATAAAAATCAAGATCTTTTAAATAATATACATGAATGCATGACAATATTACAAAACTTTATATTACAATAGTTTTTTTGGAACTTTTTTTTATTTTAGCAAACTAATATATTAAAAAAATGAAACAATACATCAAAAAATGTGGATGGTAAGCATATCCACTTTTTTCTTTTTATTCTTTTTATATTTTTATACATTTTATTTTTTTTCTCTTAGTTTTTTTTTTTTTTTTTTTTTTTTAGATTATTCACCTCCCCAAGGCCCGAGGGGGGCCACTACAGTCGAGGAGGCTGCTCATTTTTTTTGTGTTTTTTTTTTTTTTTTTTTTTGTTGTTATTCGTGGTGCAACCCTCTCTTAACTCTTTAACTCCGAAACACGAACCTTGCCAAGCAAGGCCGCTGCGCGGAGAAACTAAGTTATGGAGAATATATCAACGAGGAGACTATTTGTTACCACGACTTGTTATTCTCAAAGCAAGAAGAACAGGATTTGAAAGAATTAATGGAAATGGAAGAAATAACAGAGGAAGATTATAAAAATTATTTAGAACAATTACTACAAGATATAGAAGAAATGGAAGAAATGGATTATATTGAAGAGCTAAAAAAAGAAATGATAGAAGAAGAAGCAGAAAAAGAAGTAGAACAAATAGAAATTCATGACATTATAAACGAAATGGATTGGGAACAATATATTTTAGACGTTATCAATAAAATGGATGATTTGCCTGAACTCAATTTGTAAATATTTGTTTTTTTGTAAATATATCTTTTTTTTAGACAACTAAAATAAAAAATGAATAACAATGATGATTTTGATGATATGTTTCCTGGTTTTGGAGACGTCTTTGAAGAACCAGAAAATAAAAAAGTAGAAGATATAACATTTAACGTTATATTCAAGGAACAAGATATTGAAGATATCGAAACGAACATTTTTTTAATTTTAATTCTTTTATTGTTTTATTGAGTCGTTTTATTTATTTATTAATTCTTTTATATTAAAAAAAGACGAGTATATTTTTTATTATTGTATATTTATTATACAATATTATATTTATTAGAGTATATTTATTATACAATATTATGCTTTTTTATATAAATAAATAATTTTTTTCATCAACTAATAAAAAAATGGCAGACAACGTATATCCATGCTGTTTTTGTGACAAAGAATTTACTGCAAAAGAACTTATGGATCATCAAAAAGATTGTTCTACAGAGCAATTCTCACACGAATGTTTTACGTGTAAAAAAATGGTGCAAGATTTGTTAAACCACGAATGTGATTATGAATTTCTAGACATACAAAAAAATATGCTTTTTTTGTAATACCAAAGTAAATGATAAAGATTACTATGAACACTCTGTTATGTGTTTTCGTCAATATAAAGATCAACAACATCATCATATGGAACAAATTATTCAAGATGGTAAAACAAACTTAAACTATTTAAATCTTGCATTCAACTACAACATAAATAGCATTAAAAATCTTCAAGAAATCACAACTAAACAAATAGTCAACTCAAAAGAAAAAGACCAAGAAATTATAAACCTAAAAGAAGAGAATGTCAAACTTCATCAAACCCTAAAACAAATGAACAAAGAAATGACAGAATTAAAAAATCTCTTCTATGACAACATGATGGTTTTGCAAATCAACAAGATACTCAACATCTCAAACAAGAAATAACAAAACTCAATCAAATCGTAGAAGAAAACAGCACAGAATTCTTAGTACTAAAAAAATCAATTCAACAAAGCAAAGAAGTAAAAGTAATACAGCACATCTTTACAGACACGCAAATCATCAAACTAGATCAAATGAATCTCAGACTACTATCAGATGAAGCATTTTATGCTGAACCCATTTACACATTAGAAGGTTATCGTTATCGTATAAAAATTTTTACTCGAAGTACCAACGTAAATAATCTAGCCATTTACTTTCAATTATTACGAGGTGATCTTGACGATGCTTTAAAATGGCCTTTGACCAAAAAAGTTATTTGTATCTTGAGAGATAAAGATAAATTTTTTAAGATCTATCAAATTTATACTAAGAATACCATTTGGAATCAAAGAAACTTTAAAAAATGGTTTGGATATTGTAGAGTACTTTAAAGATAACACTATACAAAACGAACAAGGACATATTTACGAATCATTAGAAAGCAAGTTAGAATATTTACTTGTATTATGCAAAGCAATTCATCGAATGGATATTGTCAATAAATGTAAAAATCAAATACCACGTCTACCTACTTATGAAGAAAGCGTAGTGAAAAATTTACAACCTATTTACTCTCCACCCAATACATTTTATCCAAGTGCTGTTGTAGAATCCAAAAAAGAAGAACTTTTCAATTTTTATCATTTTCTTAATGCCGAACCACCTGAAGCACCTGAATGTGCTCAAGAATCTGAATTCCTCTAAAAACTTTTTTTTATTGTATTTTTATATAATTGTAATTTTTTTTTGACAACTAATTAAAAAAATGGGCAGCAACTGGGGCAATATTGGCGCCATACTTGATAGAGAACTTACTTCATTTCACTACTTTCTACATAAACGTGAAAAACAAATGAAACGAGAAAAAAAGTCATAAAAATGGACAAAAAACAAGAGATCGTTGCCGTTTTTTGGAAAATATTCGTTCTCACATTAAAAACTTTGAACAAGAAACACTACTTTGGTTTAACCCACAAGAACGTCATTTTTCTTATTATCTTTTTCATTATGACGATATTACATTGGATAACTCAAACAAATTTACCCATGAAAATCAATCTCAACTCACCTTGAAAGATTTATGTAAAAGAACCTTGGCACATCAACAAATTTAATTAGAATTTGAACAGTTGCAAAATAAAATCTTTTCTCTATTCGATAAAACCAAACTACCACTCACCAAATGGAAAAATAAAGATGAAATTAGATTATTGTTCTACGGCTTTCATTCACTAATTCGTTTTGAATTGGATTCCTTTTTGAATGTTAAAAAAATCATTTATTATTTTTTCATCTTCAAAGACGTTATCTTTACAAATTATTTCATTTACTTTTTACAGAAATATCGTATTTGCTGATCCATGTAAACAACTAGAAACACATTTAATGAAAAAACTATATCATTTAACAATGGAATATATAAATTGGGCCAAACAACAATATTTTTATACTACTGAACCTTGTTTTATTCACTTTAATATTGTAAATCAATTTTTTTAATTTTTTTTAGACAACTAATAAAAAATGCAAAATTTCAAAAGAAACAAACACTTTTATGAATACGACATCATCCACATTGTCAGTTGGTTTATAGGCGAAACAAAAAATAACATAGATCGAAACATGAAATCGTTAAAAGAATTATGTAAAAGAAAATTAGCTGTTAGAAGAATTAGAATTGCATTGGAATTATTAAAAGATCAGCTTGGGTTTTATATCGTCATTATAATGAAAACAGTTCTGATGATTTTTTTTATATTTGTGAATTTAGTTCTTTAAGCGATCACAATTTATTTTTTTGGTTACAAAGAAAAATTATATCTTATTTGTACCAAATGTTTAGATCACACTATTATAATCATTATATTAAAAATGAAGAACTTGATTTTTTTTATAATTGTATTATAAAATACGTTCAATGGGCAGTAGATCAATATTATTATATTAATGAAAATAATTTTGCACATTATAAAAATAATATTTTATATTTATAGCTAAACTATTAAAAAACGGAACCAAAAATGCAAAGAAAAAGTTTTGAAGAATACAACATGCATTATTACAAATGGGTATGGTTTTGTCCACAAACAAAGTTTGACTATAAATACGAAAAAATACCTACTTAAAAACAATTATGCAAAAGAAAAGTGGGATTAGCAAGAATACAAGTTGAAATGGAAACATTTTTAAAAGAACTTGCCAAAGTCATTCCTATTGAATATTACGATTCGGATAAATATATTATTTGGACTCAAACTTTTTACAAGAAAACCGAAATTGGACCTTGATTTTTATACAGAGAACATTTTGAATTTTTTTTCGATCAAGCTTTTTTCATATATATAAGTGTTAAAATTTTTAATTCACATTGTATTCTACCATTTTTAAATAATACACAATATGATCATTTTTATATATTAAAAAATTATATTCATTGGGTTTTAGAGCAATATGATTATATTATTTCTCATCAATTTGTACATAAAAATGATGCTATTTTATATTTATAGCAAAACTAATTAAAAAAATAAACAAAAGTGGATATACTAAAAAAACCCAGCAAAAGAGTTAGAAATCAAATAAAAGGTATTTTTTTTTATTTTTTAAAAATTCTATTTTTTTATTTATTTTAACTCATTTTTTTTTCTTTTTTACAGCCATGTATCTCTACTATTTTCGTTTACAAAAGGATTCTCTCACTCAATCACGATTATTAAACCAAAAATACTTTTGTGTAAAAAAAATGTGGCTCGTGTCAAGCTTGTAAACTACCAAAATAACTTGTATTTTTTTATTTTAGAATATATTTTTTTTATTAAATTTGTCTTTTTTTATTCCTTATTTTTTTTATTTTTTATTCCTCTTTTTTTATACAACTTTATACTAACATTCTTTTTTTTAAATATAAATAAAAAATGAATATTAATAATGATGAAAATTCGGAAACGGAACTCGTCGCTTCATCTTTTGAATTCCAACAACCAAACATGAAATTAAAAAGACCTCTCCGAGGTCTTAATTTTGTAAAGTGCAATAAATTTATAAACTTAAAAACAAAACAATTACAAGAAAAAATAGAAGAAAAATCAATATGTGACGCTCCTCCCTTTAGGATCGAAGAAGAATGGATTTGTGACGCCCCCCATTTAATTTAAACTGTAAATACTATTATGAATAAATTTTGTAAATATTATTATGAATAAATTTTTATTTTTTAGCAAACTAATACAATGATGGAAAATTCAAATTTTGTGGTAAAAAATATTATTTTATCATAAAAAAAATTATTATTCGTTGTGGAAATGGCTACAAAATTTAACAAACGATTCATTGAAGAACTCGATATTTATAATTCTTTCATCACGATTGGAAAAAAACGTAACCCAAACATAACGTTTGAGAATTTTGTGAAAAAACACTACCCTATTTTCAGGGAACAGAATAATTTTTATTTCTAACAGTTTTTTTATATAAAAAAATTTTTACACCTTATTCTTTATTTTACATCTGCGCATCCGCGTGACGTCATTCTTTTTTTTTTACTTGGACGCTTTTTTTTTTCTCGGATCCTTTCGATTGATCGGTTGGTCGATCGGTTGTGACCGGTTTCACGTTTTTTAAACTATTTTTTTGAACTCGGACGGACGGTCTCTTGGTCGCAAACTTTTCCAATATACTATATCATCACACGAAAGCGAGAACAAAGAGATTTTGACAATGAAAAGTATTCAAACGCCCTAGCAACCATATCAAGAGAATATTTTTTTTTACCAATGAACACTAATGAGTTTGTACTTAACATTTGTTCTATAATAATACTTTTCTTGTGATCAATTGCAAAAAATTCAGATAGCGTATAGCAGCATGGAGCCAACTAAAACAGTCAATATTATTCATATGATTGTAAGAAAAAGGTTTTATGGTGCACTTAACACCACAGTGGTAGCAATCAAAGGGTAAATCATTTTTTATTTTCAAAATAAACTTTGGAACACCCAAGTTGTTCAATGTATTAGCAGATTGAAGATGTAAACAGTTTCCATCAATATTTGATGTTATTGGAAATGGAAGATAGTTTTAGACTTTATTTTATTACACAAATCTTCAAAGGATGAAATTTTGTCAGCCTTTAAAAAATCCTGCATTTCATCAGACACAATATTACTTAAAGATGGCAATGATTTAGTTGTTGATCTTGGCGGTGCATGCGGAGTCGGAATTTGACTTGGATTTACACAAGAAAATACAGATGGTGGATATTTTGGTCTTAACTTTCCATAAACTAAAACTTTTTCATAATCTTTAGGATAATGATCTTCGCAAATAAAAGTATTTGGGTTATCTAGAATATTCTCGCAAAGTATATCACTTATCCATCTTTTTCGTTCATCTACATTTTTTTTATTTGGAAGGCGAAAAACTTTTACAGACTTGATAACATCGTAGTTACCTCTGCATCCAGTGACACAACACTTAAAAACCATATTATAACAATCTAATTACTTAGCTCTAAAAATAAAGCAAATTATATATACATATAAGTGAAATTTATCACATAAAAAATTAATAGACCACGTTCTTTCTCTAGAATGCGCCATATTACAAATGTATATTTAAAAAAACTCGTTTTTTTAAAAGCCGTAGGTTTACTCGGCCTGCCACTATAGTAGGCCATGGTTGTAAGTCATTAACATCTTCAATTAGAACAGAAATATTATCATCGAGTATTTTGATTTTGTCAAACTTTTCTGATGCAGTGTATCGCAAGGTAATAAGTTCATCTAAAAAGTTCTACATTATTAGCTCTTAATAAGTTCATTTAATTGATCAAATATTTTAATAATTGAATTTATGTTCATTGTACGAACTCATTGGTTGGTAGTGAGATTAGACGTCATAGAGCATTATACAAACATAACCAATAGAATATAACTATGGTCTAGAAGTCTATTCTTGTATGTTATTGTTCGCGTTTATTTGTGTCACTTGATCAAAGAGTGTGCAAAACAAAGTTTAAACAAACAAACAAAGTTCAAATAAACCAAAAAAACACAGCTTTATAAGCAGCTTCCGAATTGCAACAAGAAAATGTGAGTCTGACTGGAAAAATGATATCGTTAAAGTTTTAAATAAATATTAAGGTTGTTCACGAAAGCAAAAGTCGAATTTTCGATAAAAAAAAAAGTTTTCGAAACTCTATTTTTGTTTCGGTAAGTTCGAAATAATTTCAAACTAATTAATTTTGTATCGAAACGATTTTTTCATTTCGAAATTGTAAAATTTGCTTCGAAATATTATTTTAATTTCGAAATTCTGAAAATATTACCGAAACAATTTTTCACTTTCGAAATTTTAAAATTTTTTCGAAATATATTTGCGATTTCGAAATTCTGAAAATATTAGCAAAACAATTTTTCACTATCGAAATTGTAAAAATTTGTTTCGAAATATTTTTGCGATTTCGAAACTCTGAAAATATTACTGAAACAATTTTTCACTTTCGGAATTCTTAAATTTGCTTCGAAATATTTTCGAAAGGGAGGAGGGGGATCTGAAAAGTTTTTTGCGTGAAATAATTTGCAAATGACCCCTTACATCTACACGGTGAAATGTTTCATATAAAATATTAGCTCTCTCAAAGTGAATAAAACCTACCTATAGCAAAAGCTACTTAAGTGTTTTTGTTTACAATTTAAATTATAAATTTTGAACGTATAGTTTTTTAAATTTTAACTTATTCTTTTATTCAAGTTTTTACTTATTAATTATTGAATAAAGATGCTTAAAAGCATCTTCATTCAATATTGAATAAAAAAATTTGAACTTCTAATTCAAAATAAAATTCAAAACTATATTTGGTTAAACTATATTTAAACTAGTGATGTTATTAAAAAGTTCGACTGTCGACTAATATATTTTCAAAAGTCAACCAAAGCCGACTTTTGAACTTATATTAAAATTTTTGAAATTATAGTTTGAACGACTAACACTTTTTCGAAATCGACCAAGTCGACTAAAAGCCGATTTCGTCAAAATGTGAGAGGGGGGGTAATAAAAGAAATCTAGTAATTTACGTCTGTTTTATACGTTTTTAAATTATACAACTTAAATATTAATGAAACAAAACAATATGAACGCCACGCAGGATAAATTTTGTTAGGTCCAAATGATTTAATATTGTGGAAAAGTCCTTTTGATTTCTTGATAAATATAAAACAAATATAAGTCTAGAATAGTAAAATAAAAGTAAGTATAAGTTTTAAAATAAACTATTTAGATATGAAGGGTCTCACAATTTAATTATCTTTAGAGCCCTAGTTAAAGAACGAAACGGATCAGCACTGTATATTGTATTGATATTGTATGAAAATCTTTTTAATAATCGCATGCAAAGACTGCTAAAAAAAGCAAAAAAAAACAACAACACATAACTATAAAGTTTTTTAAAATAATAATTGTCATATGTTATGAAGTTGTTTAATAATGCAGGGCCGTCAGGAAAAATCTTTGGACTATAAAAAGGCAAATGCCAAAAAGCATGCGGAAAAACCTTTTTTTGGCGAGCCATCGTTAAATGATCAGTCGTAAACCCAGAAATACAGAAGCTAACTAACAATATTTTGGATTTAAATTAATTGGGATATCGAAAAAAGAAATTTGTAATTTTGATTATTTATTATTTATAAAAATACTGAAGAAATGAAAAATTAATATAAATAAAATGTTAATATAGTAAAAATAGAGAAAAAGTATACAAAAATAGTGTAAGATGAAAATAATATTATTTTTACAAACACACACCCAATGAATCTTTCCCAACCTCTTTTCAGGCCTGGTTGTTTGTATATTATTTTTTAGATACTATGTTAGAACTAAGATTCGGCAAGTTACTTACTGTTAACATTACGAATTGTAAACTTAGGCGGAATTTAATTCTAGTTACCATCATATTTACCTGAAGACGTTGTGAAGCTACTTTTAGTGTATTATAAGTTACTCTTGAGTACTTTTAGTTGTTCTAAGTGACCGCAGATACCGGTACCGGTAACTAAAAGTAATTTTTTTTAAGTTGCTGAAATCCTCAAACCCTTAATGAACTTCAACAGAGTAAACAAAAAACTTAGTGCTGGATTAGGAGAGAGGTCGTTAGGATGGAGGGAGATACTATATTTTAATTTTTTAATTTAATATGAAAGGAAGGTGGGCAAATATTTTATTTCGGCTCTGAAAAAACTACATTCTATTCAACGGTCATACTTGCTTTTGATAAACAAAATAAAATTAAAAAGATTTATAATGTTCAATCAAATAAAAAGATATAAGAAATGCATGCATAAATGCTATTATTAGACATAATCGACTTTTAGTCGATTAGTAGATAATCCAAAGTCGATTAGTTCCGCTATTAGATTTTTTAAAGTCGACTAATTTCGACTAGTAGACTTTTAGTCGATTTATTCAAAATCGATAGCAACACTAGTTTAAATACTTTTTAATTTTAAATTTGCATAACGTAAGTTTAAACCTTAGATTTAGAATTTACATAAAAGCTCGTGCGCTTTTCCGAAATGATATAATTATGATGTTTAAAAGTTATAATATGCAATTCCCTAAGGGCCTCTAACGCAAGTTATGAAATCATTGTTGCCATGTAAACGGCTAATTATTCTCTAGTGGTTATTTAGATGAGATTTACAACGATTTCAAACAATTATATTTATACCTAATCAATCTTTTTGTTACATAACTTCAAAATGTAACTAAACTTATAATAATCTCCTTAATCGCTCGGTACCCTAAGTGAAGTAACATGTGTTACACATTTACTAATAACATAAGATACTAATTTATTAATATTTGTTGTATGCGTACGAGTAAAAAAACTACTTGCTTTTTAGTTTGAATAAACATGTCAAAAACAAATAAATCCGTTATTAAGAAAGGAATAAGAAAACGAAGCTTCGTTTGGACATATTTTGAAAAATACCAAAAGAATCAAACAAAATGCAGTATATGTTATAAGATTCTACCTTACAACAGTTCGACCAGTTCAATGCAATCCCATTTATCAATTGATCATTGCATTAATTCAAAAATATATAAAAAATCAACAATTTTACTCAACGATGACGATACATCCGATATTGAAAGCGGTAATGAAAATAGTTTTGAAGAGACTGGTCATAAAAAATTAAACAAGTTGTTGATAAACTTTATTGTTGGTACTGATCAGCCGATTTCGATAGTATGTCATCCAGATTTTGTAAATTTAGTTAGTAAGTTAAACAAAAGCTACAAAATGCCATGCATAAATACGGTGAGCAAAAAATTAATTCCATCAATTACGGACAATCTAAGATCAATTTTAATGCTAGAATTGAAGGGATGTCATTTCATTAAATTACTAGTGATGTTTGGTCATCATTGAGTAAAAACAGCTACCTCGGTGTGACTTGTCATTTTATTGATAAAAATATGATTCTGGTTGACCGAAACCTGGATCTTAGGTTTATGTCTGAAGTGAAAACAGCTGAATATTTATTTAATACGTTAAACGAAATCTTCAGTGAATGGTCAATCAGTAATAAGATTTTTGCACTAGTTACTGACTCAGGTGCAAAAATTTTCTCTGCAGTAAATAAATTTGATGATAATGTACTTAAGATTCCATGTGCTGGTCATCGTTTGAATCTTATGGTTAACGATCTTTTAAACACGAGAGATATAAAAGTAAAAAAATTAAAAAATGGTTCAAAGTGTTACGAAGTAAAGGATTACGACGGTAATGAAAAATTAATAAATAAAGAAATTACAGAAAGTGAAGTTAAAGAAATTGAAAAAATTAACGAAGGCAAATTTGAAATCGCCAAGGTAATTTCATCCTTTATGCACATTGTTGGTTTATTTAAGCATTCGGAGATGTTACAAAAAAAAAGTTAAGAGAAGTTCAAGAAATATTTCGATATGAAACTAAAATAAAATTAGTACAGGATATAGCTATTCGCTGGAATAGCCAATTCGATATGATTGAATCTATATTAACTAATAAAACTGCGTTGGATATGATAAGCATCGAATACCAAAATATAAAAGACTATCTTCCCACTGCTAATGAATTTAAGGTGCTGGAGGATTTATGTGATTTGTTACACCCAATAAAAGAGCTAACAAAAATTTTTAGCGAAAGAAATATGTTACAGTAACATTTCTGTTTCCAACATTGTATTCTCTACTAAATGAAATACTTTAATCGCAACCCATTTTTACAGAACTAGTTAAGACTTTTCAAAAGGAATTATTAAGGTCTCTAAAAGGGCGTTTTAAATACATTTTTGCTGATGATTTTTTTCTTAGCAGCTACTTTTCTTGATTTCAAATTTCGTAAATTTGAGTTTATCAAAAATGATATCGATAGGTATAAATGCATTACAAAGGCAAAAATGTTTAGAAAAACATTTATGAAATACATCTTAAAGAATCCGAAGAAATCGATATAAAAATTGAAACAAATTGTTTAAATAACACTTTAAACTCATCAAGCAGCTCAACTGACAATACCATAAAAACATTTCAGCAATCGTCAACGCCAACGTTTACAAATACTACTTCATTCGTTAACAACAGAAGACGAAAGCCAATCAACTTAATTGAAGTTGTAACTGATAAATCATGTTGTCATTTAATTGAAAACAATGATAAACTGGAAAAAGAAATAAACGATTACAGTTTGCAATACTTTCAGAACGATTACAGTCTGCAATACTTTATTTCGAAAATAGTGCCATCGAATTTCTCCAAGCTAATCAAAAATTGTTCCCGGTTTTGACACAAATTGCACAGGTAATATTTTCAGTTCCAGCGGCATCGGTACCATCAGAATGTTTATTTAGTTCAACCGGTTTAATAGATACGGAGCTGCGGAACCGGCTTGCGCCGAGCTTATTGAACCAGTTAGTTTTTATTAAAGAAAACAAATAATGAAAAACATTTCTTTATCAAATAATGTTGAAAGAGTTCGAATTGAACTAAAATTTGTTTTCACTTATAGTTCTTAGTAATTTAAAACACTTGTATTTTTTTTTGTTTATCTGATGAGCTTTTTTACAAACAGCTTAATTAATGACAAGTTGATTTCTTTCCAGTCTTTATTTTCTTTTCCTGTCTGGAAAAAACATCAGTATTCAATCATTGAGCTGCCACCAGGGCAGGTGCTAATAGGTGTCACGTGGTGGGGTGCAATTAAAATTTAAAAAAGTAAAAAAAAAGTCCTTGTTTTTTGAAATTCGACGACTCACTGGTCTAAAAGGTCTACATTTGCCGGCTTATTTAAAAGGGTAAATTTTTCCGACTAAATGCACAAAAAATGCATTGAGGAGGGAAGGGGTGTGAATAATTTTAAATTTAAGTAATCTTTCCCCGTCACTGAATGGTTTAGAATTTGTAACTAAAGAGATTAATTTCATAGCTTGCAACAGTAGCATTTACGGTTAAGATAGTGCCTCTTTTTAACAAATCTTGTTGTTCAACAAACTAATTATAAATTTGTTTTTTATTTTTTAACCTAATTCGTTAAGAACCTGGTTAAGTTTGTTAGATTTTTTGAATTATGGTGCCTCTTTAAATTATATTATTTGCACACTAAAACAAATTCCTAACATACTAAGCATACTGGCACCAAATTAAATTTACCAAAATGGCATTATTTTGCTATATATACATATATCTCTATATATAACATATATATATTTATATATATATATATATATATATATATATATATATATATATATATATATATATATATATATATATATATATATATATTAATATATTTATATATATGTATATATATTCATATATATATATACATATATATTTATATATAAATATATATATATATATATATATATATATATATATATATATATATATATATATATATATATATATATATATATATATAAATGTATATATTTATATATATATATATATATAACATATATATATATACATATATATATATATATATATATATATATATATAGATATATATAAACATATTTATATATATATATTTATATATATACATTTATATACATATATATATGTATATATATATATATATTTATATATATATATATTTATATATATATATGTACATATATATAAATATATATATATAAACATATTTATATATATATATATATTTATATATATGCATTTATATACATATATTTGTGTATATATATGTATATATATATATATATATATTTATATATATATATATATTTATATATATATATATATATATATATATATATATATATATATATATATATATATATATATATATATATATATATATATATATATATATATATGTATATATATATATATATATATATATATATATATATATATATATATATATATATATATATATATATATATATATATATATATATATATATATGAAGACCACACGGGAAAAAACGGCAGAGTCACATTTTTTAATTTCCTAAGTTATTGCCCCTGTCCTATATATAGTCATATATAGTATGTGCTAAACTACCTTTCAAGTGAAAAAAACGGCAATATCCTTAGGAAAAATAGAGAAGAAAAAACCCTGTACAATGGAAAAAGAGGCATAGTCCATTGTTTACAATGAAAATAAAAGCAAAGTCACTAATGTCATGTGATATTTAGCGTCACGTGATTCCAAAATCCAATGGAAGGCAACGCTGATGAAAACATCATTAAGGATGGCGAATTGTCGTGAACGCGTTGAACTTACGAATAGACCGAAGAAAAGACAAATAGTTGGAAGATTAAAAGAAAAACTAAAAAAACAAAAACTGTCAAATCACACAACAGGACCAGACTAAAAATGTACAAGATTTAAGTGTTTTGAAATTGTAACAGGAGATAATAGGGCACGTTTATTGGCTAAGTTTAATGCAATGTCCACCAAAGATTTGCAAGATTCTTTTCTGGCTGGGGTTATAACAGTGTGTGATGTCACAAGAAGAAGACCACGGAAAGAAGACCAGATAAAATTAAATAAAAACAGCTATAAATACAAGGTTTTTGTAAATGATAAAGAACAATTTGCACAAGTGTGCTTCAATGCTTTTCATTCGATATTTGGTATCAAGAAAGGCAGAGTGGAGACAATAAAACGGAGCTTGTCAACTACAGGTAGGCCTACTACTTATTACTAGTCACTAGTGTACTTTCTACATTTATTGTTTAGAAATTATATTTATACAAATATAAATATAATTTCTAAACAAGTATGATCCAGTCTTAACATATTTTATTAAACTATTTGAAGTTTCAATATTGCGTCAATACAATATTTAGGATTATGCTTTTTATAGAGATAGGTCATTCATAGGAGTAGGAGTCATAGGCTAGGCCATGGTCATACCCGGCCATAGGTAAAAAATCTTTTTATTAATTTCAACATTAATAAAACAAGTAGGCTTTAGTCTAAGGCTTAGGCTTATACTTTTGACCTGTAACATAAAACTTAAGCATGTTTATTTTTTTAATTTAATTTTTAAATGTTTATAAGTTATAAATATAAGAAAATAAAAATTCAAAAATATATTTTCTCTGCACAGGGGAACCACCAAAGGATCAAAGAGGACAGCACAGTAACAGACCTCATAGACTTAGTGATGTTGTGGTAAAAAGAATACAAAACCACATATCATCCTTCAGAGGAAGACAATCTCACTACTCTTTGGGGAAAAGTCGCCGCATCTATTTGCCCGAGGAGTTGAATATAAACAAAATATATTCAATGTTTAATGACATTTATCCTGATCTGCAGGTTTTTTATGAAACATAAAGAAAAATATTTAACAGTGATTTCAATATTTCTTTTGGATACCCAAGAACAGATACCTGTTTGAAATGTGATGAAATAAAGATTATTATTGAAAAAGCTTCTAATGATCTTTCCAACAATCCTGACAGTGAACAGCTTAAGCAGGCTCTTCAAAAACTCCAATTAGAAAGGGACGTTCATCAAAGAAAGGCGGACACCTTTTATAGAAGAAAACGAGAAGCTCGGCTCAAGGCAAGTAAAGATCCAAACTTTGAAGCCATTACCATAGATTTTAATAAAAACTTGAGCCTGCCAAACATAACAACAAATGACTTCTATTACAGAAGGAAATTAACTTTTTTATCATTCAATATTCACTTGCTCTCAAGTAATGAAGTTTTTATCTATTCATATGATGAAACTATTGTCAAGAAAGGTGCAGATGAAGTCACCTCTATTCTTTTCCATTTTTTTATGAATCATTTGAGTGGAGAATTCAAACATTTGGAATTATTTTGTGACTCGTGTGCGGGTCAGAATAAAAACTATACAATGATTCGTTTTCTGGATTTCCTAGTTAATCAGAGGGAAAGGTTTGATTCTATCAAGATATCATTTCCAGAAAGAGGCCATTCTTATCTTTAGTGTGATAAAGACATGGGTCTTATTAATTGTAAAGCACATGCAAGCACACCTCAGACTGGCATGAAATATTTAGGGCTGCTAGAAAAAATCCAAGTCCCTACAACGTCATTGAGCTAAACCAGGATATGGTAAAAAATATGACAGGTTTTTAAAACCTGTGTATAAAGCTGGATGTCCTGTACCGATGAGGCCTTCAAAAGAAGTCATGTTCTCAAAAAAATCACTTGGAGTAATTAGTCATAGTGACTCATGGAATGGACCTATTCTTAATACCACTATTTTGTCCAACGCTAGGCGTTAAAATAAAGCTGTCAATATTGGTGAGCCTGTAAGACTATACATGAAAAAAATTATTATTTCTTTGGCCAAATACAAAGATCTACAGGTCCTCAAGAAATTCACTTCAGCCCCTGAATTTTATGACAGTTTGGAACATGATGAAACTAATGATGATCCACTAGATGACCTTTCAGATGATTAAATTTAACTGAAATATAAGAATTGGTTCTTTACTTACCAGTATTAAAACAAAATTAGTTCTTCATTTTATATAAAGAAAAATATTTGTTCTTGTTGTTGTTTTTTTTATTTTGTTTGTGTATTTTTGTTGTTTTGTTTGTGTATTTTTCGTTGATTAGTCTGTATTTGTAAGGTGTCTGTTTTCTAACTATAGGCCTAACTATGAAACTATACTATTACCTCAGACATAGTGAACTTATTAAAAAACTAAAAAGAAAGGTTAAAATAATTTCCAAACATTAAAAATATTACATGTATTAATAATAATAATATAAAACTATCATAAAAAGAAAAATTAATTTAAAGCTCTCTACTTATTAAATTATACCTGGGTCATGGGTTTAAACCCTGGTTAAGACTAGGATTTGTTTCTGTGACGTGAGGGTGTCCCCGAGTCTACCAACTCTGATGGGTATCTGACATTAGTTGGGGTAAAGTAAACTTTACAGCATTTACAGTAAAGATGGATGGGCATTCTTCTGGCCACACAATCCTCTAGTAAGCAGTGGCCACTCAATCTGCCCTGTGTTCAATTTGTTCCGACAGGTAGTTTACTATTTTATTTATAAAATTAGTCTAATAACTCTTTAGTTGAGTTTAAGAATAAAAACAAGGGAAAACACGGCATAGTCCAAAACAATGGAAAAAAAGGCAGAGTCCATTTTAACCCTCTTTACATCATTGTTCTAAATCTTTCTAAATATACAAGGTCTAAGCAATATTTCTGCATAATTAGATTATGAAATGGGCACTCTTTAAAAAAAAATAATGAAAGTGACACTTTGTTTCATAATTACTATTGCATATGGCTTCAAACTGTAAAATGCGAATAACTCTAAACTACAAAAGTGTGACTCTGCCGTTTTTTCCCGTGTGGTCTTCATATATATATATATATATATATATATATATATATATATATATATATATATATATATATATATATATATATATATATATATATATATATATATATATATATATATATATATATATATATATATATATATATATATATATATATATATATATTCTTGCATGCATTTGTATGTTGCATACATACACACACCTATGATATATGTGTGTGTTTTTTTTTAGCAATTGCATGTTTCCAAATACATGCAATGTAAAGTATGTAAAAAAAACATTACTTTTCAATTAGCAAATTTAATGTTAATAAACAATTTTATTTTTATATTTATTTTTATAACATGATCGTTTAAAATCAGAACAAAGATATAAGAAAAAATCTTAGCACTTTACTACTCAAACGATAGAAATACATTTTTCTACTAAAATTAAATTTAAGCAAGAACCAAAAAGTAATCAACCATAAAGTAAAAAACATTAAAGAAGTTGAAGAAAAAATTTTCAAATTCGTAGTTAGAAATTCTGAAAATTTGTTTCAAAAAAAAAAAAACAAGTCGCTCTCCTACAGCAAAATAGCTTTTACAGAAATACAACTATATGCATCTTAATTTGTTTTTAAACTTATTTTATTTGCCTAATATTAAAAAGATGACGGTTGTTCATTGATTTAAAAAAAATAAAGTTTATAATACTGAACAGCACACCAAAAAATGCAAATAAATGGTTGTCATCTAAAATTCACTTCGTAGTTATAAACCGCAGCTATTTTAAAAGCTCTAAATTTTTAACTAAAAACTGGCGCATGCGTACCTAAACATAACGCTTTATCCTAATATTTAAACGACCGTGACCTGTTAGCGGTTCTCGGCGACAAGACCTTACGGTCTTCTCGGAGTCCCCGCCTTTTTTTATTTCCTTTATGGCAATCAGGGACGTGGTGGCCCAGTACGAGGGTACAAGGACTTGTACTGGGCCCTGATTCTGTCTCAGGAAACTGGGTCCCGAATCCTCAAAGAGAAAAAGTTTATTTTAGTTCTATAAGTTTCTATCAGGGCATTTTTTACAACATTTTATTTAACTTGCTTTCACGTCGGTTTGTTTGTTTGTTTGTTTGTTTGGTGTCCGCGCAAAACAAACACTAGGTAAGCGGTAATAATAAAAGAAATACGCTAAACTTTAGCGCAAATAAATAATTTGTTAAGAAAAGTAATTGAAACAAACAAAAAACAACAAAATTTGTTTAGCGTAAATAAATAAAATCGCTGTAGAATAATAATAATAAAAAACGTTGTTGACCTGAAATTGATAGATTTTATACTGTAAAAAAGTAAGTAATGCTTTAATCTTTACTTGTAAATAGTAATTAAAAATAATAAAGTTTTTAAAGTAAATATCTTATAAACGTAGAAATATAAAGAAGATAGCTAAATATAAAAAGAAAGCTGGAAACTGAAATTAATCGATTAGCTTGTCTTGCTCGAGAAAGAGAAAGGAAATTTCGAGCTAGAGCAAATGAATCAGCTAAACAACGAGCATTTCGGCTAAAAAAACGAAGAGAACGATATGTTGACGCAAGGATGGGTGAAACAGAAGAAGATTAGGCAGTATTGCTAAACGAAAAGGATACCGAAAACAAGCATTGTTGTGACGAACGATTAAACGATGTTCTCCTCTTTATCTGATGAAATTACCCATCCTATGAACAGAAAAAAGAGAAAATTGTTATTGGAAAGTTCAAAACAATAAATATATAAAATGCATGAATTCATTTGCTTTGCATTGATAAATATGGTTAATATATGTTTGATAAATAAAATTTTGTGCCTAATGAATTTTTGCTATTACTTTCATTCACTACTACTCAAGGTGCTCCAGTCCACTCCCTATCAGTCCATGGAATTTATAAATAGTGCTACTATTTATAAATTCCATGGACCGATAATAGCTATAACTCAAAGAAACCAATGCCCTGGTTTCTATCATAGGACATATTTTTAACTTTATATTTATTTATGTTTCAGGTGAAATAAAGGAAGAAAAAAAAAGAGGCAACATGGAAATACAAATCTGGCGAATTGAAAGCAGCTGGTAATGATCCAAAACAGTTAAAGTTAACGGCAGGTCTCGCGTCAATGGAAGTGCAACAAATACAGAGAAAAATCTGGGACATCTTTTACAGCAACAGAGAATGTAGAATTAACATCAATATCCATTGTGAATATCACAAGTAGCCCTATTATTGAAACAGAGCCAATCACAGAGATTAGTGACCAATCATCTGTACAAGAAACAGACAATAATCAAGATGTCATAATTGCAGCAAATAAAGGAGTAGAACAGCAGCAGCAGATAAAGGAGTAGATATTCAGAAACATTCAGAAACTGAAACATTACTGAAACTGAGTAAGTGACTGTAGAAATGGGTAATTATGAAGTGCCTGTAACTGCAGCGATGGACCTAACTCTAGCAGAAAAGATTATCAAAAGCAACCAGACAACATTGTAAATGTCAATGAAAATGATTCAGCTAAATTTCTAGAGCTAAAAATTGCAAAGATGATTGATAAAAAGCAATTTATTGTATTAGGGCCAAATCAGCCAACAAAACATTCAAGGTTATCTAAGTATTACACTGAATCAGTTAAAGTTAATGACATTGAAGTTGTGCAGAAAAGGTCATGGCTAACTTACTCTCTATCACTAGACAAAGTATTTTGCATTGTTTGCAAAGCAATCCAAATAATGCAAAAAAAATTCTAATTTTTTACGTTTCTTTCTAATTATACACAAAACAAGCTAATTCATACAATGACACAGATGGTCAAGAAGGATATTTCAGAAGAGGTAAATAATTCAGTACTCTTTTCACTATCAGCTGATGGCACCACTGATATTACACTCTGTGAGCAAACTTCTATTGTACTACGTTATTTTACGCTTGCTGCAGAAGAGACCGTTGTAAAGGAGCATCTGATTTTAATGGTTGAAACTGAAACAACTTCTGGCGAAGAAATAAGTGAAAAAATCAAAGATGAACTGAAATTAAATAACCTAGATATTTAAAAGTGTGTGGGTATATCTTTTGATGGTGCGAGCAATATGCAAGGAATAAACAAATAAGTTGCAACACACTTGATGCAGTATTCTCCCACGGCAATAAATATTTATTGTCGATCTCATGGAACAAATCTGGTTATGAAAGCTTGTGCAAAATCTTCTGTTGTTTCTGTTAACCTTTTTGGAACAGAAAACAAGCCTGGTGATGTACAGAAATGAAAGACTTTTATATACAGAAACTCAAGGAAACGAAATAATATATTTAAGAAGTGCGAACCTCTTCTTGAGGAGGTGGATCAGTCTCTTGAACTGGCTGCTACCCACAGTGTTCGTTTCAGTTCCTTACAAAATGCTACAGACCGACTGCTGACACTATACCCTGCAGTAATCGATTACCTTGAAAAAATTTCAAATGAAATGAAGTGAAGCACGAGGTCTTTTATCCCGATTTCAGTCATATGAAGCAATTGTGACTTATATCTCTTCAAAGAAATTTTTACTACCTTGGGTCCCTAAATAAAATTCTTCAAGGAGAAACACTTGATTTTTCCATTGCTATAATGTCTGTCTTTGTATCACTAGAAATGCTTCAAGTACTAAGGGACAGTACTAGCCAAAATGCTATTTTATCTAAAAAATTTAAAAATTCAAAGTTAAAATTTCAACTGAAGCTCAGCTTGAACAGCAAACATTTGTTGAGAAAAGGACTCGCAAAAAGAAACGATTGAACTTCGATGAAACAGAAGATGAACGGCTTACTCAGACTAAAGATCAGTGGCTAACACTAATTCACAAGAAAAAATTCAATCAGTGCTTAAAAAATTCAAAATTGGTATCAGTTTAAATAAATTCGCTACTGAAATGGTCAATTTTGTGGAGATAACAAGAAAGGCTGCTGAGAAGGATAACAAAACTTTGCCTTCTTTCCTCACCATTTACAACTTTATACTGAAGATTATGTTAGATGCTGTATTCCCCTCAGTTGCAGTTCTATACAAGATTTCAGTACAATTCCAACAAGTTCAGCAGAGTGCGAGAGAGTTTTCAGCAAACTGAAACTTGTCAAAACTCGTCCAGCAAATCGGTTGACATTAGAGCATGTTGGGGATTGTATTCTCTTGTCAATGGAACATGAGAAAATATGGAATTTGACGCATTCAGACATAATAAAAAAACTACGCTGATACAAATGAGTTACGCAATATTTTGTATCCATTAAAAACTTTTTTTAGTATAAATATAATTTTCCTTGATCGCGTATTTGTCTCTCGTTAAAAGTACTTCACCGGGCCCTTCTTCTGGAAATTCGTACCTGCTTTTCAGGTGCCACCACGTCCCTGATGGCAGTTATGTAAATATTTATTATATTTTATATTTTATAACAGAATGCTTTTTTAAATTTTAATAAAGAACAAAAGTTTTAAAAAAACAAAAAAATCAGAATTACAGCAAGAACAACACCACAAAAATGCAAAAAAATTTTATTTCTGAAAACGAAGTACACTGTTTATATCACAAAAAGAAAAACTTCAAGTCATTGATTTCCAAAAAAATTTAAATTTACATAATTAATCAACTAATAACATTTACAAAAGAAGAAAATTATTTTCATTTAATGTTCACGTGCTTTCATTTAATGTTCACGTGCTTTCATGAAGTGCGGTTTTTTTTGTATTGTTATAATGAAATTATCATTTGAAAAGTTAGAAAAGGATCAATTTACTTTAATGTTATATAACTTTTTTATAAATGATTTCATCTGAAGAGCTATTTTAGAATTTGTGCACTAGCCAAAACAAAAGCTGTAAATTAATTCGTTGTCTGGGATTTATGGTTATTATTATATTAAAAATAAGATGTTTGACATCATTAAAATTTTCCATAACGCGGAATTTTCATTGAAATCGCATTTCCAGAATGCGGACATTCTTATATGATACGATGGCAATTAATTTTAACACATTATTTGTAACACGTTAATTGCAACACAAATACACAAAAATTCTGTCGAATTGGATGGAAATATTTTGCGAGTAAAATTGCAAATTGGGTGTAAAAGACAGACTCCATTTCATATTGTAGAATTGATGCAAGATATGGCAAAAAGTATAACTGATTTTAAAACTATTTTATAAGAATAAATGTTTCCTTTCCATCTTATCCTCCTTGTGAGACTTATGTGGTATTATGTTTTACCATGATTCGTAGAATAAAATAACTTAATATGATGTTTTTTTATACTTTTTTTTTAACTTAAAATCATATTGTTGTTTATTTCTCTCCTCCGGCGTCTGCCTTGTAGAGATATTAATAATGAATACAGTGGTATTAATTACAAGCTGGTCCACTGTTCCATTACTAAGTCACATATAAAACTCACAAGATTTAAATACTTAATATAAAAAAATGAAGACCTCACAGACACAAATAAGAAGAAACGAAAATGAAATAAAATCAAAAAACAAAACAAAAAAAAACAAACAAGAAAAACATGAAAAGCAAGATTCGTTAATAATCGAAAAAGTTCCAAAAATATTCTGGGCATTTTAGTTTAAAAAAACATTGTTGTTTATATCTATTTTAATTTTGTTATCTTCGCTCCAGATTTTTTCACATTGTAAAAGAAAAAACTCTTTACTGTTTGATATTTTTGAAATTTCGAATTCCACATACAAAATCTTTTTGATTTTGTTTTGGAATTCCTCTAACAAACTCACTCTAGCAAACATCGACTTTTCATGGAACGACCTCATTCTATTACAATATAATTTATATAAAAGTTCGTTAAGAAGTAAATTTTCAATATAAAAACTATTTACAGGTGTTAAAGGAAAAAGTAAAGTTTTGAATGTATTTTTAAGAGGTGGATGATGTGGATAGATTTTTTGAATAAGAGCGAGTGTGTATTTTATGTGTGGTTGTGCTTTTTCACATCTAAACATCATATGGGGAAGGTTTTCCTTTTTTTTCATACATTGAGGGCAGAGATCGTCTGTTCCAAAGCCTCTTTTTTTAAAAATCGAGTTGGTTGGAATTGCAAAGTGTATTAGTTTGTATTTAATTTCGTCTGCTTTATTGTTGATGTTACTTTTGTGGATGTAGTTAAATAATTGGGACCAGTCTTTTGTTGTTATGTTTCTCATGCTATATTTATAGTAGTCTGCCCATCTGTAAAATTTTCCTGTTAGGTTTATTTCTGCATCATTTTTGGAGATAGCGTATACATTTTTTGGTTTGAGGTTTATAAATTTGAGAGAGGGTGAGTTTTTTAGATAAATAGATGTTAGTGCTTTGTTGTGGTAGTACCTTTGGCTTTGAGAACTTATGAGGTGTTTCCATTTCGGCGGTAGTGAATTTATTATTTTTGTTAGAAGGTGTTGCTTTATACCGATGAGTTGACTCTCTAGAAAGCCGCTAGCAAATACTTTTGAAATGTCGCCTATCTTGATTATGCTGTTGTTTGTGGATTCTGGAGATAGTTTGAGAATTTTACGCTCGTGTCTTATATATGGATTGTAGAATATTGGTTGGTTTAGTACTTCCTCGATGGTAAGATTTTTGTGGTTGTTGAATTTTCTATAGAGATGACTCCAGGTTTTTATTGTTTGACGGTAGTAGGGGGGTAGAGTTTTTAATGATTTGGAAGAATGCGTGGTGAGAAATATAAGATTTCCTTGATTTGCATGTCGGTAATTATTAAAAATATGAAGGGCTGAATCTTTCCATGCTCCCTGCTTGTTCTCATCAAAATATTTGGAAATCCAACTTAGTTGGATTGATTGTAATTTTTTTTTCACGTCGATAATGTTTAAACCCCCTTTATTGATAGGGAGTTTGGAAACTTGTTTAGGTGTTTTTATGGAGCTATTATTCCAAAGGAAGTTGTCGATTTTTCGTTCTATTGGTTTTATGTTTTTGTCACATGGTATAGGTAGGGTGAAAGCAAGATGCCATAGGCCGCTTAGTAGTGTTTGGTTGATTATTAGAGCTTTTCCTTTAATCGATAATTTAAATTTTTCCCACTTTTCTATCTTTTTGTCCAATTTTTCTATGCTTTCGTTCCATTGTCGGTTGATATATTGATTAGAATTAGAGAAATTAACACCTAGACTCTTAAGAGTAGTGTCATGCCATACGAAATTTAGAAAAACTGTCTTTTATTATTGATCTGTTTCGAAATTTAGAAAATTGTCTTTTATTATTGATCTGTTTTTTTTTATTATTGATCTGTTTTTAACTTAAAATAAATTTAAAAAAGTGTAATAAATTATTCAAAATGATTTTTTTACCCTGCAACATGATCATAAGTGCTTAATCACCCAAAATCTTGCTTATGGGCATAATATATTATGGGCATAATATCAAAATGTATTTAAAAATTTGATAAATTAAAAGAAAAAGAAAAAATAGTTAAAGCGCATCTTATAAAATGCTTTCAAATTCGGTTTGATTCAAAATATATTTATTGCATACTTCTCCTATTCAGTAAGTTCAAAACTTAAAACATGGCGTTTTGTTATTCATTTAACTCTATGCCGTTCGTTAATATTTAACAGCTCAATCTTATTTTGCTTTAGGTCTGTTTATCAGCATTTCTATGTATTCATATTAATGCTATACTTTATATGTAATAATTTTGTTATCTGGTAAAAAAAATTGTTTAAAGAAGAGCAAAAAAGAGTCCTTAAGAGCAAAAAAAGAAGAAAACCGATATTTTTATTTTAAAACCATGGAGAAATCAAACAAAACTGGACAAATTAATAGCGCAGTTCAAAATAAAATATCTGATTTAGAAAACCGATTAAAAATAAGCGTACAAGAGGCAGAAAAGCACGAACAATTATTAAAAATAACTCTTGAAAAAGCTTGCAAAGTAAGTATTAATATTAAGCGACTGCTCATGTTAAGATAATTTCCCCAGATATATATTTACTTAGTATAAGGTATTGTCTTCGTATAAGTAAAAAGTATTTATATAAAAGGTAAATTGTTAGTTAATTCCCAGGAAGTAAAAAATATTTCATTTTTAAATAAAAAAAAAATTTTTATTAAAATTTGCATTATTTTACCATCTTATTTCCTTTGTTATTATATGTATAAAACTAAATAGAATATTTTAAAATGAAAAAATATTTATTTAAAATACTAGTGATTTTTATTTAATTGTTTTATCTAAGTTTAAAAAAATATCTTAAAATTTTATCTTAGTTTAAAAAAAAAAAAAATTTTGTAACTATTAAACCATTTTTTAATGTCAATTTTTTGTAATGTGAAAATAATTAAATAATTTTATTTAATTTCTATATATAATAGTTATAGTTATATAGTTAATAGTTCTAATTATAAGATAACAGAAAATAATTTTTTACAGCGTTTTAAATCTAATTTAATGTTTTAAAAACAATAAGTTTAGGTAATTACTACTACGTTTTTCTTATCAGAAACTGGCGTTTAAAAATAAAAACGGAAATTGAAATTAAAAAGTGTTTTTAAAATAATTGCAGTTTGAAATCGTTAATACGCGTATTTGTTATGCTGATTTTTAAAACACGTTTGTCAGTGTTAAGTATCGTTCAAAAGTGATCGTGAAAAAAAAAGTTATATATCATGATTTAAAATAAATTAACTTTTTTATAGTTTAAGCTTGGATATTCAGAATAATATGTTCAAGACAGTAAATGTTAATAAATTGTTTTGTGTGACTTTTTACAAAAACATAGAGTATACTAAGCATAAAAACCTTATTGTTGATATTGGATGAAAAAGTGGAAAGTTGCTATTGAAATGTAATCTCATGCACGGGTTTAGTCTTCCGAGTTTGTATTTATTGAACTAGGTTGGTCGTCATGATTAAATCTAATCCTACGCTATGAAAAGATTTTTTACAATAAATAAAAAAACACTTTTTCAAACACTAGTTCATTAATAACATTCCTCTTATCTCGCGCAAAGCACAAATTTTTTTTTGGTGTTGTGCTTTTTAAAAACATTGAAACAACAAATTAAATAATTTCAAGTCAACAAATTTTTTTTGAAATGGACTCTATCAAGAAAAAAATGTCAGTTTTAAAAGAAAAGCTTGAAGCTGCTGAAGAACGTTCTAGGAAATCAGAAGAAGAATTAAATTTCTCGAGTAAAAAAGCAGCCGAGGTTACTACGACTGAAAGTTGTCTTTTTATGCTAATAAAAAATACATTAAAAAAAAGAAAATGTACAATATGATTTTATCGCTTATGATTACTTATTTATTTAAATTACACACACACACACACACACACACACACACACACACACACACACACACACACACACACACACACACACACACACACACACACACACACACACACACACAAAGACCCCTGCTTATGTATAAAATATATACTTCCGATGTTTTTACAATTACAGATTTATTTTATTTGTTATAGTCTGAAGAAGAAGTTGATCGTCTGCAAAAAGAGCTTAATAATTTAGATGATGAACTAGAAAGCTCAGAAAGCAAACTTAATACGCTGATTAAACGCTTACATGAAGCTGAAAAACAAGCTGAAGAAAGTGAGAGGGCAAGACGGGTTCTTGAAAGTCGAGGTCAAACAGATGATGAAAAGTTATCTAAACTACAATCAGAACTTGATGATGTTATGTCAAAAAACACTGATGTTGAAAATCGTTATGAACAAGTAATGTTTTTAATAATTAAAAAAAAAAAATGAAAATATTAAGTTAACACCAAAGTTAATCTTTTTAATTTTCACAATATATTTGATTTCCTAATTCATGCACAGTACTTACTAATTATCACTTTATTCTTCTTACTATTACAAAAATAAATTACAATATATATAAATAAATATATATATATATATATATATATATATATATATATATATATATATAAAATATATATATATATATATACACACTTAAAAATACAACTTGTGACTCTTTTCAGCAATTAGTAAATTTAAATTTTTTTCACTTAAATTTGCAAAGTATCACACTTAAAAATGGTATTACATTTTTGCATTACAGCTTTTTTAATCTTTTTTTTTTGTTACTCTTTATCTTAATGATAAAGAGTACCAAAAAAATGAGTTTATGAGTTTATCTGCAATATTTCCAGTAGTTGGCACCCATAAGGCATTTACATCTATGACATGTTCCTCAACTAGTTTACAAAATGTTAACAGTCTTTTTTGAATTAATGTTTTACATTGCCCAACAAATTTCACATGTTTGTTGCAAGTTAGAGAATCAGTTTTAATAATGACATTACTTAAATTTCATTTCAATGCCATGTTCAAGCCATCAATACATGCATGCAGTTCAGTTACGTTAATATGCATTATGTCAGACATTGTTTGGAGTTATACTGCATCTTCAATTTTTGGGCACCTTGCATTACTAAAACTTGTTTAGCAAACAAGCATGCAAGAAAACAAGTTGAGCGCAGTACTACCAGGGACATGGTGGGAATCAAACTAGGAACTTCTCGCTTATGAGGCGAGCGCTCTATCACTACACTAATGTCTCATTCAAATGGTTGCTTAGATGTCATGAATGTATCATTTATTGATTTTAAAATTGTGGTTTGAGGGGTACATCGTCAATTTTAAAAAAATGTTCTCTACATCTAGAAGTTTCTTAAAAAAAAAAAAAGACTTTTACAAAAAAAGTAGAGTTGTTATCAACTTTAACTAAATTGAATAAAAGTCAATTAGTCAAAAGTTGAAATTAGTCTTTTAAACAGTCGATTGAAGAATAAACTGTAGTAGCAAACTGAGATTATTTTCGGTGCTAGATTTAGGTTAAATCCCTAACATGTAAGTGTATATTGCTGATTTTTTCAGGTGAGAGCTAAGCCAATGACATAAACATGAATTTGCAGATATGCTTATCTGAGGTCTAACACAGAGTCAATGTTATTTTTACTCATGAGTCTCTAATCTTTCATTCCATCATTTATGGCATCTGTATCTCTTGTGGAGGTTTTTACAAATGTGTCAAGTTTGTGATGTTCTAGTACAGGTCTTATCTTCTTTTTATTATCTTGAGTAAGGCACATTAGTGATAGTAAGTCTTTAGCTTTCTTCCTAATATCACTGTTGTGTTTGATGAGTTTATTTAATGATCTTTTTTGATCCATTCATTTATTTTTTTGTTTAAACCTCACAATGTTGATCCGGTACCTTATACTGAGTTATTCAGCTTTTTATAATGGGCTTGTTTTCCCATTCCAAGCTTACAATCTATTTTTTCCCGTTAAAATAAGCATTGTTTGTTCCAACTTTAGTTGTTGAATTGCTGGAAGACAATGACAACTTAATTAAGGATTGCAGAGTTTTGCAACTTCAGTTGTTGAATTGCTGGGAGCTGATGACAACTTAATTAAGGATTTGCAAGTTTCTCACTGCCAATTTTTAGTACCATATTCATCTCATATCTGTTTAAAACTTATATTACCTGTAAAATCGATGCACCAATCAATTACCCATTTGTTGTGTAACTAACTATTTCATTCCAAATTGTACTGCTCAATGTTGCAACATGCAAATCACTTAATAGTTAAACAACAGTAACTTTTTAGCTATGATAGATTGTGAGCAATCAGTAATTAAGTTTTGGGATAAGGTATTGTACAAATGTAAACCTGTCCCATTTAAGATTTTCTGGTTTTGTTATGTGTGTAGCAATCTTTTGCAGCATCAGGCCTTATTTTAAAGCATCACACGGTTCACAGTTTATGTACATGTTTAGCTATTTTTCACACACTATAAGCAAATTCAGTTAAGCAATTTTTTATTACCTTTTGAATTAGTCTAAAGATATTATTTAAACAGTAGGATAAAAGAAGCAATAAATTTTATAAAAACCATTTGAACATTTGAATGACTAGTAAAAAAAAGTTAGTTATAAAAGTTTGAATGACAATTACATTGGATATAAGCGCTATTTACAAATGAAATACTGCAGTTTTTCAAAATGCCTATAGATGCTTTTACTAATAACTTTTATGAATTTTATTATAATTCTTCAAAAATACTCATTTAATAAAGTTTGTAGGCATCTAAAGTAGCTTATTTTTGTAAAAAAAAGTCAACATCGATTCTTTATACCAGAAGGCATTTTGAAAATCAGCTGCAAAATATTTCAGGTAAAATTAGAAATAAAGAAACCCTAACTTTTCTTAAGCTAACAAAGCTAACAAAAGCTAATAGCTTCTTAAGCTATTGAAATATTTAGTAACAAAAAACAAATTAGTTGATCCTTAATGACAAATTATCTTTTGTATACAAAGTAAAAAATTTGTTGTTAATGATTGATTTTTATTTATAACAAAAAACTTTTTATTTATCATTTTGCAAACCCAAGAATATTTATTCAGACAATTTTTATAGCAACAACAACAATAAAAAAAAAATCTTTTTAGTAGTGAAGTATATTAATATATATTTAGCTAATGCTAAATTTTATTTTATATTATTGCTTATGAAAAAAAGTTTTCCAAATAAGGCAACTAAAAGCACAAAGATATATATTTTTTTGTAAATGATACTTACAAACCTAAGATAATATTTGCTTTCACTACCACATTGCTGGTAGAGTAATTAACTAGAATTTTTATTTTTGCAATTAGTTATATTTTTTATTTGTTACTAACTTTTCAAAAATAAAAATCTTTATTAGCTGCAAAGCAACTATTACAAATTAAAGAAATAATAATAATAAAAAATTTATACTATATATAAATTTGTAATATATGCATATATATTTATGCTGTAGCGCATATAGTAAGCCTTCTCAGGCTTGACTAAACTGAAAACTAAAATGCAAACTATAAACTGGAAAGAGAACAACAAAATAAATACAAAACTAAATTAAAAAAAATTTCTTAACCAATGATAAAATAAATAAAAAATTAACCAGAAAAAAATAAAAGCATAAAAGTTTTTATTTTAATTTAAAAGTGTTTCACTACAAAGAATTAAAAAAAAATCAAAATCCAAGCTTAATCACTTGGAAACTTAATTATTTAAAAATTTGAAACTTTCATATTTTCTTATGTCGAAAAAGCATATTAAACATTTAAAAAAAAAATTGTTATAAGGGTGAGAACCTTCGACCATTGCTGATATATCAGTTGCGCCTCATGAATGACACAATTAATTGATTTATGTGCAACAACAACGTGGCAATGTAGGAAAAATTATTAGCTTTAAAATATATTTGTTTTATGCTTTTCTTTTCTCTGGTTTATCCTTTGTTTGTTTTATAGTTTATTAAGTTAGTTTCTCTTTTTAGTTTATGGTTTGTTTATTTTTAATTTTCTCTTTAGATTAGTTGGGTTTTTTCAGTACATTTTGCAAAGCACGTAAATTATCAATATTTTCAAAAAACCTTGGTCAACATGTAAAATAAAAAATTGTATGCGTGGTCATATAAAGTGTGCGACCACACGTTTTTCTTGAAAAGGCTTGATAAAATAGGAAAAAGTTGGTAAATGTATATCTATCGATATAGATTTATTTCTACAGATATACATTTACCAACCTTTTTTTGCCATCCAACAAAAAACAAACCATTCAGTTTTTTCACACACACACAAAAAAAAATTAATGAATAGACTTAATCGCTGCTCCACCCTAAACCCTCTGTTGATGTGACAGTAATTCCCTTATATGTTCTCCCTATTCCAGTTGATGTATGTATTTTTATTAATTTGCAGATTTTATGGGTAATATGCTAAACTGTATTCATTACTAAAGATATTTTGGGTAAAAACTCTACATTTACATTTTTGGACCATGTCTAAAATAGAAATAGACATCATTAGAAAAACTTGCTCAAATATTATAATAACATATTCTATATGAACGATCAAGAGATTTAAATAGAGAGCACAATAAAGAGAGCTAACTTATAGCAGATGGCTAACTATGCAATTGATTAGTTTCTATGGTTTCAATGAAAGGTAAGTAGTAAAAGATAATCCAAAGAGATGAAAATTAGAACACTCAGTAAGAGTGTCACCATTCATCAGAGAATCATTATCAACAATATTGTAAATATTAGCAGTAAACAACTTTTGTTTAGGTTCAAAATTCACCAACCATTGCAAGCTCACAAACAAGAGACCACATTCATATTTAGCTTCCTGTTCTAAGCAATCTAAAGATTTGATAGGCCTTGGTCTTAAGAAGGGTTTTACCAAATTTTAATTGATCTAAAGATTTAATAAGTGTTTTTCGATTTAAAGAAGGGTTTCACCAAATTCACCAACCATTGCAAACTCTAAGTTGTCACAAATGAGAGACTACATTCATAATCTATTCCTTTCATTCCTTCCTGTTCTAAATGATCTATGACTTTTTGTCAAGACTGCATTAGTTATCAGTTATGTCATCAGCAAACACTTTAGAGGTTTTTAAAAGGTTATTAATATAAAGGAGAAACAACACAAAACCAGAAATTACTAAATGAAAGAGACTGATAGACGATTTTAATACTGTTGTTAGAAAGGAATAATTTGATAGTTTTATAGACTTTACCAGATACATCATAAGAAGGGAGTTTATTGAGAAGAGCAGCATGCCAGACTCTATTGAAAAGCTTTGATACACCTAGAGTTTTTGCTTTAACACTTTTATCTAGTGCACAATAAAACTTTTCTGTTTTTTTGCTGACTTATAATAAGTCAGCAGTTGAATAAGAGGGTTTGATTTGAAGTTTGAAGTTGCTCAGAATGATAATACTAAAAGTTTATTATTTAGAGATTCAAAGAGTTTGTTAATAAAGGTAATGAAACTGATAAAGTTAGAAGAGTCAGAGCTGTTTCCAGGTCTTTTAAAAATTGGAACCACAAGTGCTATTTTCCTGCTGGCAGAAAAATAAGTTTCAGCACTTGATAAACAGTTTCGAAAGTATTAAATAAGGGTATTAGAGATTTTTGATGAATGATGTTCAGACCATGAGCTGAAGAAGAGTTTAAGTGAGAAATGATCAAAATGATTTGGATGTTTAACAAGAGATAATACTTGTATCTCTGGAATGACTAGAAGAGTGTGGTAATTAGATTCAAGAAATGAGTTAGAAGAAAAAGCAATTTGATCAGAAAAAGCATCATATTTGCAGTCTTGAGCAGAAGGAGAACACTAAAGAACGAAAAGAAAAGTAATTGTGTGAAATTGATGTGTAAGTATATTCCCAGGCCAAGCATATGACTTTTAGAGTCTTTGCAAATCAAAGATTTGCAAACACTCTAAAATGCAAATGCAAAAAAAATATCTAAAGATGAAATTAGCAACTTTGAAAACTTTGCAAAGAGCAAGTGGGTTTGGTGAATTTTGCAAGAGGTTCAATAAATGAAAAGTTACTTTAAAGACCACAATAGTTTGTAAAAGATATATTGAAACAATTCGATAATAATTTAGTTTTTTGTGTTTATTTTTAGTTGGTATAGTTATGTTTTATGTTATTAAAGAATTGAATAACATTATGAATAACATTATTACACCTTAAACAAAGTTGCCTCAATCCTGAGGTATTCCATTAGAAAGTAATAGTTTCTTGAGATATTTTTACTTCAAAATCAACTATTTTAGGTTTGTTTTTTTTTAGCGATTTTACTATATTTTCAATTTTAAAAAATACTGTTTAACTACACAGTGATCATATATATCTACATATCTGAAAATTAGCACCAATATAGTTTTGAAAACAAGAAATCATAATACATTTATTTTCTATAAAAACAATTGAAAATATGTCAATTAGGGGATTGTACTTCACCTATAGTTAAGTAGAAGAGTTTAAGTGAATTATTTTTCAAACAAAGCATATTTTGGCAGTTGTCAAGACAAAAATAAAGATTAATAGAGGAATAATTAAAAATAAATAAAACAAACAATGCACCTCAACAGTACCTACAATAATAATAATTTAAAAAAAAATAGTTGTTTTATAAACACTAATGTGAACGAATATACAACAAATATATCACCAAACAAAAACTTATAAAACAAAAAATAGATTGCAAAATAAAAAGTATGCAACTTACATTGTTGCATCAGAATGGAAAAAAAACATTAATGCTAATATGTAAACATAGTTTGTGTAGTGATTAAGTAATAAACATCTCGTCAGAGTCGCGTCTATTATTACTGGCGTTTTGATGAGTATCAGCACATAATTTATATTAATATATATATATTTTTTTTATATATTACAATATATCATACATATCATTTTATATCCTTGTTTCGAGCCAGTAAATTTGAATGTTAGATTAAACTCTTCTTGCTCAGAGATTCTTTTGTCATGTTTGTTCCATCCTGCAGAATAAATTGACGGAAACTTCTTGTACCTTGTATAGTCTATGCATTATTTAATTGGAGAGTCAAAGATTTACAAACTGAAATAATATTTTCATCTTTTAAAAATAAAAAGTATCAAATATGTTATAGTTAGACAAATTGATTATTTCTTCATCATTTAGAATTTATAGGTCAATTGGGCGTTAAAAACTAGCACTGGAAACAAGCCTTTTAACTGTCCCACCAATATCATCACATGGTGAAGTTCAATGTGATGTTGCAAAAAAGTTCCTTTGCATTGCATCCCAAAACTTCAGCATAATGGCATAAATTTTAACAATATTTGCAATTTTTGTGCTGGTTAGCACAACTATCAGAAAAATATTAGATTTTTGTGTTATTGGGAAGTATTTCTTGTACTTATTTGGTAGTTTCTTTACTATACAATGAATAAATCCAACACCATGCACTAAGTCATCAAATATAAAACAAAAAAATTTCAAATATTTATCTTGTACTATAGCAATATAACAGTGGAATGTTATGAAGCTTTTCTTAAAGACTTTTAATCAATTCGCCTACTCTATGTGTGTAACTTAGAAGCTCTTCTTTATCTGTTGTACTCCACTGTTTGTATTCAATTGTTTGATCTTTATCAGCTTTGTTAATTTCTTCAAATGATTCTTCATTTTGCAATAGGTTTGCAGTTATATAATTGATAACCTTTTGAATTCTTAAAGCAGCGATTACACGAATCATACATTCCCTTGACTCTCTGCTACAATGTTTTAACTAAGTTCAGGGAAATTTTTCTACAGTTAAACTGTGATACAACATGAGTTCCTTTAAACTGTGAAGCAGCTAACACATATCTTTTGCCTGTTCAATGTCGATTTCTTGCAAAATGTCTATAAATATTTTGTAAATGGATATAAATTAAAAAATTTAAGAAATAATATATTTTAGAAATTGATAAAAAAAATTAAAATTTTAAAAATTAACAACAGATAAATTTACCTTTTATATTAATTTTAAGCCTTTTAAATGGGTCAATGCAATTTTTGGGAGTAAGTAAACCGGTTAAGTTAGAGTTGCTCATGATGTAAACAGATTTTAACATTAGTATTTAATATTGATAGCCCACATCTCCATAATAATAAATTTCTATATCTTTTTGAATAGCTTAATATATCTTTCAATCCTGTTGATTTAGTGTACATAATTTTATGACTTGTTTGATACAATACCAACTGTACACAAAATCTTGTTCATTTTTTTAATTTTTTTACTCAACTTTAAATAAATACAAAATATAGAGTTGTATATACTGTATTTCAAATAGAGAAAACTTTTAAACTAAAATAAACACTAAAAAAAGCTGATTTAATGTAATGCTGCCAAAAGTTTTTTGCCTTTTGCATTATTTTTTGTTTTTTCTTCTTTTTTCTAAAAGTGCAATATGGCATTTTGTCTATTCTTGACTTAACTTGCTGTCAAAATGCTGTTTATAAACATAGTAAGGTTGACTTGTTTATCTACTGTTTATAAGTTAGTAAGAATGTCTTGTTTATATCCTGTTTATAAACATAGTAAGGTTGACTTGTTTATCTACAACAAAGTAAATAATCTTTTCATCACTATTTTCTGAAGTTTCATTTTGTTTTAGATTGTCCTAATAATAAACTTGAAACACAATTTACAGTAACACTTGAAAACAAAAATTTAAATTAGATTATTACTATTGCATTGTATTTTTTTAAACATTTTTATTTTTTTATTGTTGTTGTTGCTGCTGTTATTTTTGTTATTATTATTACGTTATACATTTTTATAATATATATTAATATAAATAAAATTGTTGCTTTTTTTTTCAGATTGCAAAAGAGATAAAAGAGTTAGAAAAAAAAATGGATGAAGAAGACAATAGATGTACTGCAGCTGAAAAGTATATTTTTTATTTTTTTATTTTCATTAGCTAATGTAAATGGTAATACTGCTTTATAGGGCAGGGAAGTTTAAATTTATATCCATAAAAATAAATATATATAATATGAAACATGCAGTTTTATAGCATAACTGTCAGTATTTAACTGTTGTAATTTTTATTATGCAGCCCTTGGAACTAGAAAAAAATAAGGTCAGCAATATTTTGCTGACCTTAACCTGTAAGAGTTTGGCATCAGGTTGCAAAAAAAATTTGACGCAATAGTTTAACCATAAAACATAGAAACGAGGACGACCTAAAACACTTCTAGGTTGGCAGTTAGGTTGGGATTGCCAAGTGCTGACCCTAATTCTAAAGGCTAATTTTGGAATAACCATTTAGAGAAAATTAATACATTACTTAAATGTGTAAATTCTAGAGCCAGAGGAGAAATATTACTACTGAGCTTTTCTGTGCATTTTTTTTATGTTCGAATTTTTTGATTTTAAATGATTTTAAAGTTTTCCTTTTGCAAAGCCAAACATTGATTTAAAAATTAACTTTTTTTTTTTTAACAAGCATTTAGGGACATAAAGCAGTTATTTCCATATTTTTTTACAAAAAAAATTTTTACTGTAGCTTCAAGAAGTTATGTGTTTCAAGTTTAAAAAATGTTAATAGAAAAAATTTAATGAAAAATGAAAAAAAATCCTAGCAATAGAACTCTCTTCCTTTAAGATGGATAAGAGTGCCAAAGCATTGATGTGTGTAGAAAAAACAAGATGAATAAAAGTTTTAGAGCATGAAGGAACAGATACAGTTAAAGGTGACCATGATTAAAGTTAAAGGATTTGACTTTAATGAATGACGAAACAAGCGAGAATGAGTTTTTGATTAGTAATGGAACTAAAGATGATTGGTTTTTTGAGCAGTGACCATGATAGTATTTCTAAAAAAGAGAAAGAAATGTTATCTTACTTCAATGGGAGAGTGGGTCAGGCTTAGCAGGTAGAGCAGGTCCAACTACATTTACGATTAATTTTTGGACCTTGTCTTGAAGAGAAAGAGCTTCATTTGAAGAACCAGAGTAAATAAGACAATACTATACCCAAATATGACAAAATTTTTATCTTTTATTATCTTATTTTTTAAATTATCTCCATTATTATCTTTAAATTTTTGAATATTAATAATATCTTATTATCTTTTAAATTATCTCCATTATTTTCTTATATATTTTGTTAGTTTTGATTTTTGATCTACATATATTTTTAAAGGGTTTAAAAAAAAAAAGTTTGAAAAAAATCTTTGGCTTAAAGCTTTGGTTTAGCTTGTCACTTATTGAAAAGCAAATTAATGTTATATTAACATGACTGTCTTTAAATATTAACAACTTTATCTGTGAAAATATTAATATTGGAGCAATAAAAAGCAGTTTTAAAAATAACAATAATGTTAATAAGTTTTTCATTTAAAATATTTCAAATTTATAATATACCAACTTTAGCTGCCAGTCAGAAACTAACTTTAGCTGCTAGCCAAAAAGTAACATTAGCCAGAATATAACTTTAGCTCCTACTTAAATTTAAATAAAACATCAATTTTGATAGTGAAATAAGATAAATAGACTTACAATAATAAATAAAATGAAAAATTACATTAATGTCTTTAAATGTTTTAGAAAAGTCAAAGAGCTTGAGCGTGAAGTAATTGATGTAGGAAATACTCTGCGCACAATGGAGGTTAATGAGACTCAAGCATCTGAAAGAGAAGATAAGTTTTCAACACGACTTAATGATCTTACGTATAAATATAACGATGTAAGTTTGACCTTAATCTTTTAAATATTTTTCATTTTATATGTAAGTTATCATTTTTTTGAAAAAATAATATTAAATGATTAAGTTGTTTTAATAACTCGATTATTCTATTTATTAAGAAAAAAAATCATAGTAATATTTTAAGTATACTGCATATAATTTTTAGGCTGAACTCAAAGCACAGAAATATGAAGCTCAAGTGAAAACTCTTGAAACAACTTTAGCAAAGTTAGAAGGTATTACTTTTATAATCTTTTTTTTAAAACACAAATATATCAGAAAAATGTAATCTTAATTAAATTATGTAGTTTATTATGATTTATTAGAGACACTTTTGGCACTTTTTGTTATAACTGTGACAACAAGTTACAGTTATAACAATCGGATTATTAATGTAATAATAACAATGTTAATAATTATAATTTATTTATAGAGCAGTTTAAAAATAATTTTTGTGAACATTTAATAAAAAAGTTTAAACCTTGAATAATTTCCAAATAAAAGTTTTCGTTTTTTATTTTAAATATAATATTAAAAGTTTTTTTTATTCTCATTTATAAAAAACCGACAATTTGCCAGGTCAGCATTATTGTATGACCATATAGTAATAGTTTTTGTTTACAACTTTATTTTTTAAAGTGTGTTACCTAAAATGAAAAATAAATTAAAAAAAAACAACAATAAAAAATAGTTTTTCTTGTTATTCTTTTTGGTTCATTTTATAATTAAAATAAATTTGATGAACTACAAAAAATATTTTTGTTCTAGATCAATTAAAAGTTGAGAAAGATATGTACAATCGTGTGAAAAACGATCTCGATCGTTTGTTAGCTGAAATACAACAAATGAATGTCTAGTAATTAAGAAATTAATAGTTCTTTGAAGTTGTAAGTTCATCTAAAAATAACATTTTTTTTTCATTCATATAGAAATTTACATTACATGAATTGGTTTTAAAATTTAAGAGCATACAAAGTACAACACATTAGAACTTTTTTTTGTTTGTTTGGAACAGTCTAGAAAATATTTTCAACTTTGTTAACCGTATAAAAATGTATTTAATTATTGACCGCTGTATATTGGCTGTGGATTGGAAACTAATCACGATATTCTTTTAGTGCTATAACTTTTTATATGTATTTATTGTTGAACTGTCAATATAATTGTATTTAATGCTTTTTTTACTTGAGATTTAAAAAAAAGTTATTTACTTAAATTTGTAGTTTCTGTTTAACTGATTTAAATGCAGATTCACAACTTTTAAATTTTTCTTAATACAAGAATTTCAAATCGTATCTTTTTTTTGTATCAGAAAGGTGTCTCTAACCCTGTATAGATGTATCTATGTTTATAGAGATCGTTACTAAAAATAACTATGCACCTTTTTTTGTAGGGGGTGTAGGGGTACATAGGTACATTTTTACTTTAGAGTGAAAAAGAATCATAGCAATGACGTAATAGTAATAATAAAACTATTCAAATGAGTTCGTTGTTTATTTAAGTAATCTTATAACCTCTAAGATTTTTTAGATAAAGTTTTAGGATCTATTTAATTAAAAAAACGTAATTTGAATCAAACTGCCCCTATCACGGGGTACATTGATACAAGCCAGGGGCACATCAATTCATAGCAAATATTAATGAAAAACCTTAAAAACAAAATAAAATCTGTCTAATTTTATTTACAATCATATTACATTATAACATTATATCAAAATGCAGATGTTGTCAATTATTTAACGAGTATCAGCAAAAATTACTAAAAACTAACTAATCGGACCATGGCCTACTTAAATTACATGGCCTGATTTGTTGCATTTTCCGTAAAAAGTTAAGAGGCCAGTTTTTTCTACGGTTTATATAGCCTAAGAGCTTGAGCTCTTGTTATCAGTAAGAGTTGTGTTTGCACTATAAATATTTTATTCCTGTTCTATTAAACTGGTTAAATAACAGTTAGATTTTCTGTGAGTAATTATTTTATGTGTTGCTGGATTTTTTGCTAACTGATTGCCTGCTTCAGTTTATTCCAATAACACAGAATACTGAAATAGACTTTCAGATAGCTATATCAACACATACCAACATGCTACTAAAAATAACCTTGCATGTTACTAAAACTAACCACAACTCTCAATTGGAAATAATGTTAAAGGTTTGTAATTTTGTATTTATTATAACTGCAACTATTAGGTATAAAACATGGATTTTTCTTTAAAATATTTACATTGCAAAACAATGTTTTGCAATGTACTCTATTATGCTGCATATTTGAAACATGCAACAATTAAAATGCAACAAATCTGGTCATTTATTTACAGTAGGCCAAATAATATCAGGCATACCAGCTGTTTTGGAAGCAACATCAGGCATACCAGCTGTTTTGGAAACAATAGCTGTTAATAAAGTTCTTAATTTTTCATTGTCTAATAAATGCTATCATATTTCTTTAACTAAATGGTTTCACAGTAGTGAAAATTACAAATTAAAAAACTATAATATAATAGAAAAATCATTGAATCTTTATAAAGAAGTTTTTTTTGTTTTTATGATTGTAGAGCTTCAAAAATTTATTCTTATGTTTTGAAATCCTTACCTAAAGTTTACATAACAGGTTTATGTTCGAAAAAACAAATTGATGAGTGTATTACTTAAATGCACTAAACTGAATTTAAAATAAGAGCTGTTGTTACCGATAACCATTCTACCAATGTTTATGCATTTTCATAGTTTTATAAAGCATAGCTAGAAAACTACTTATTTATCATCCAGTTTAGAAAAGGAGTGTTTAAAACATACTTATTATTTGATATACTCCGTTTTATAAAAAATGTAAGAAACAACTTGTTAGACGCAAAAAAATGTTGAAGTTACTGCTGGTTACATTACAGGGAATATATTTCTTCAAGTTTATTAAAAGATCAATTATTAAGCAAGCAAGAAAAAGCAAGAGAAATTAATTATCAAGTCACATATCTTGGAAACAAAAAACAAGTTATCAATTTTACATTGGCAATATTTGACGAAACAGCTGCAAATAGAGTTATTTTCCTGAATGAAATGATGCAGCACAATTTATATCATTGTTTTATAAGTTATTTATCATACTTAATTCAAAGTAGAAACTCAATTTATCCAATCAAACTCAGCAATGCTGATTTGAAAGGTGATAACAAACCCACACTTTTTAGAGAAATTGCAAATTGTGCTGAAATTTGATCAAAATGAAACTCGATTACATTTACCTTTAAAAAAATTTGATAAATTCTTTACTTTAATCTAACAAACTTCACGTGCTCTAATTACAACACTACAAGTAGTTGTATCTCTTATGAATGATTTGCTCGAAGAAGGCTTTACAGTCGTTCTTACTTCTATTTTACAAAGTGATTTTTGGAGCTAGGTTTTAGTAAGTATAGTTAAACGACCAGTGGCAGACTTTTTGTGAGTCTTTTAGAAATATGCAAAAGACTTTGGCAGATTTTCCCAGAAAATATTTATCAAAAATTTGATAATCCTTAAAAAATATTATGCAAGATATTGCTTAGTTGTCTACATAAATACTTGTGTTGGATTTTTGAAGATAGCATAAATATATATACTAAAGCAAGTTATATTGGAAAAAAACTAACAAGATTTTGATGTTAAACTTATGATCAATAAGCGTTATTTTATACAGAGAAGAACCTATATATCCAATTCAACCTCTGTCTTATTTTATTTTTCATCTTTTTAGTATTTTATATATTATTTCTCTTATTCTAATAAAACAATGCAGTCATTCTTTTTCAAATAAAAATTTGCTGAACAAATCTGAAAGATTTGTTATAGCAGTGTCAAAATTACCAGTGAAAAACACCCAAAGTAAAAATCAAATATAGATCTCGCATTGTTAATAATATTTTTTATAATAATTTGCAAAAAGAAATTACAAATAAATTCATTAAGGAAAGATCAAGTGAAAAAATTCCAAAAAAGACAAAGACAAAAGAAATATTCCAAGTAAAAAGATATTTCTTCCTTTAATTTCAATTATAATAAATACAAAATTACAAACCTTTGATTTTATTTTCAATGGAGAAACCTAAGCAATCTTAGCAACATGCAAGTTTATTTGCAATAGCATGTTGATATATAGCTATCTGAAAACCTCTTTCAGTATTCTATGTTATTGCAATAAACTAAAGCAGGCAATCAGTTAACAAAAAAAATCCAGCGCAAAATAATGTAAGTACTCAAAGAAAATCTAACTACTATTAAAACTATTTTTATAAAATAAGAATAAAACATTTATAGTACAAACACGACTCTTAACCATGACAGAAATTAAGTATTTATGGAGGAGCCGTAAAAAAACTGGCTTCTTAATTTTGAAAATGCTACAAATCAGGCCGTGTAATTTAAGTAGACATTGATCGGACCCGTAAAAATACGGGTCTTTGTATGTCTACTCCACATTGCCCTTTCCTATACTTTTTCCTTGTATATATATCCAAGTTGTCTGGATCCGTAAAATACGGATCTTTTCCAAACCGACCATTTCTTTACTTATCTATTTTACACCGATTCTATTTTACTCCTTATATACCTCAATATTTTCTGGTAGAATAGTTCATTCTAAAAAATTAATTTAAGAGTAAAAAAAAATTAACATGCGCACCTTTTCCACATACGTAGAGCTTATTAGACGATATTTTGTCTGACTTTTTTTTCTGAGAACTTCGGGTCAGTTATGAAAAGTCAGACGCGAAAACTTTGGTTAAAAAATCATGCAGAAAAATATTTTACAAACATTTTTAATGATAGGGGTACTAAACTGCTTTTGCAAAAAGTTAAATGAAAGTCTATGAATAAAAAGAAATTTAATTTATTTCCTATCCTGAAATATCATTTTTTTATTATAACGCAACTATAAAATCCTAATTTAAAACAAATTTAAATCTTTTTAAAAGACTAGAAAATATACATTAAAAAACCACCCAAAACTACGCAAATTTCATCGTTTTTTATAACATCAAAGTAAAGCCGCAGGAACATATATGTTCTGGTGTCATGTTAATATTTTACTCCGTTAAAACTTTACTGCGCAGTAAATTTTTAACGTTAAAAATTTACTGCGCAGTAAAATTACAACGTTAAAAATTTACCGCGCTTGTTATTTTTTTACTGTCATCAAGTAAAGAAGAAATGTTAAAGTTTGTGGGAGGGACGGGTAAAAGTATAGATGTTTTATATAATTAAGGGTACTTCAGTTTATCTTCCTAAAAGAAACTTTTATTATTTAATGCGTACATTAGAGGAGGCTGAATAAGTGCGAATTTCATAACTGCGAATCTGCATAAGTGCGAAGCAGTTGCAAAGACTGGCATAAGTGCGAACTGGCACAAGCGCGAACTGGCATAAGTGCGCCGAAAGAATTTGCAAACATTGGCATAAGTGCGAACTGGCATATGTGCGAATCAATTGCAAAAACTGGCATAAGTGCGAACTGGCACAAGCGCGAACTGACATAAGTGCGCCGAAAGAATTTGCAAACATTGGCATAAGTGCGAATTGGCATAAGTGCGAACTGGCATAAGTGCGAATTGGCATAAGTGCGAACTTGCCATATCGCCACTTATGCCAATGTTTGCAAATTCTTTCGGCGCATTTATGCTAATTCGCGCTTGTGCCAGTTCGCACTTATGCCAGTTTTTGCAATTGTTTCGCACATATGCCAGTTCGCACTTATGCCAGTTCGCACTTATTCCAGTTCGCACTTATGCCAATGTTTGCAAATTCTTTTGGCGCACTTATGCCAGTTCGCGCTTGTGCTAGTTCGCACTTATGCCAGTTTTTCCAAGTGATTCGCACTTATGCCAGTTCGCGCTTGTGCCAGTTCGCACTTATGCCAGTTCGCACTTATGCCAGTCGCAATTATGCAGATTCGCAGTTATGAAATTCGCACTTATTCAGTCGCCCCATACATTAAATGATAGTTTACTTTTTAATGTAAAATTAGGCATTTTCCCTAATTCTTAGCATTTGAAGATTTTTCATTTAGGAACATATGTCAAACAAGGTTACCAATTACTAAAGGCCATAAATTATTGACGTATATATCTGACGAATAGGTTCAGATATACTTCCAATAGGACTGTAAATACTTCTATAATAACATGAAAAACAAGTGGAACCATCGACATTTTATTTCAGTACAAATTTTTCTCACTTTAAAGGTTTTAGTAACAAAGCAACATTAAAATGATTATTGTTTTTTATTTTTTAAAAGAATAGTATGAGATGTTAGTTAGTCAAGTTTAGTGGAAGCTGGATATTTTAGCCATGTTAATTTTTGTCCTGTGAATGACCACACCGCTACATCAATTCCAATAAGATTTGCAGTACCAAGAATCTCTACATTTGTAGCTCATATACCATCTGCGGCCATACCACTTTTGGTGAGATAGCTTTCCACGTCATCACCTAAATATCCTGATAAGAGACTGGAGCAAGGTTCTGTTATCATATGTTTTACAACCAGATTGCGAACACATGCATGTTGACATTCAGAACCTGACAGCAAAAACAAAATTGCTCGAAAAAAACAATTTTCATCAGCTTTGCATGCATGCATTTTCAAAGATGTATTATTTTCTTTTCCATCAATAAGATCTGGCATAACAAGTATTTTGAGAGCAAGTTTTTCAGCAATTTTCTGAAAATATCTTTGGAGGGATGTTTCATTAGGTTGAGGTGGCGTTGAAATTCATCATTATCACCACATTCTGAAGATAATTCAGACATTTTTGAATTACTTTCCTTTTCAATAAATGGTTTAGGATGATGTATTCCCTTTACTGTTACTTAATAAGCATGTAGAGTTTGATAAAATATCAAGAATCTCATATGGACCAGCCACGAGTCATTTTTGCACCTTTCCTATCATCTCTTTCAATATTTCTTAAAAGTACTTTTTGACCAACAAAATACTTTGATGTTGTTGCATGCTTTCTATCATAATCAGTTTTTTGTTTCTTTTGTGAACAAACAATATTGTTCATGGCTTTTTCTTCCTCTTTTCGTTTCTAAAGCTTTTTGTAAAACCTCTTTATCATATACAGGATTATATTCATCATCATTGAGTCTATCTATGTACTTTTCATCGATTAGAAGATTAGAAGTCGGTTATACATAAGGAAAATTGGTGAGTACCCCATTAAATAATGCACTTTAACACGTAGAGCAAAAAGGATTTCGTCTAAAACTGACTCCCAATTTTGAATATTTTCATTTAAGACTTTAATGATTGCTCTCTTAGTTGGTTTGTTCTGTCTCTCTACAAGGCCATTGGCTTGTGGATGGTAGGCCGAAGTAACATGTTGCTGAGTACCTGTCATATCATGTAATCTAATGGATACAGAGTTTACAAACTCCCGACCTTGGTTAATGATTTGGTTATTGATTCAGGTAATTGAATTAAATCCACACCAACTTGCTTCATTAATTTTTGTTCCACTTTAGCAGGTTTTAAAGCAGGAGAGACTTTAAGATTTCTGTTGGAGGTTTTCTGACATCGCTCACATTGATTTATATGCTTTGTGATATCCCCCACTATTGAATGTCAAAAAAATCTTGAAGATATTTGCTTTCTAACAGCATTAATGCCAAGGTGACTGGCTAATGCAACAGCGTTCTCTGAAGTTTCTAGACCCTCATGAACTTCTTTAACTATGATTAGTTGCTCTTCTCGATCTATTACCACAATCACCTACAAGAAACAAAAGTTTGTTTGTAGACATTTAAATAAAAACAATAATTAGAACCAAATAAATGTTTTAACTATTAAAATTTTTTTTCTCACCATGCCAATATTTTTTTTGCAATACATCAATTTGTTGTTTATAATTGCAAAGTTTTTACATTGCCTTTTAAAGCTTGCATTTTTTCCTCTCTCGTTTACATCTTCAGGAAACTTTTTTTCATTCAAATATGTCATGATATCATGAAAGTTAATATTCTTGTACATCTTGAAAACCCCAAAAAAATAAACGCCAAAAACTGTATATTAAAAAAGTCAGTAAAATAAGCAGTAAAAAATTGAAATTTCAACGCAAAATTCCAACGATGAAATTTTACTGCGCAATAAAATTTTAACGTTGGAATTTAACGGCAGTAAATAAAAAACGCTCCACCGAAAGATAGTAAAATTCATTAGCGCAAAAACCAAAGTTTTCTCGTCTGACTTCCCAAAGTTCACGGGAAAAAAAATCAGACAAAATATCGTCTAAGAGCTTATAAGAGATTTATAAAATGGTTTGTTTTATCCTAAACGCCTATCTTCGATAGCTCAGTGGTTTATTGCGCTGTCATCAGTGTCGTTACCGAGGGTTCATATTTTCTCCCCTAAGCGTAGGATAACCTGAGGCAAAGTGAGACATTTAGGTTTTCTGGCTTTGTACAGAATTTTTTTGAAATGATACTGCAATTTTGTTTTATTATATTAAAAATTTCATGTTTTTTTTATGCTTTAAAGTAGTTTTCATCAGTTTTTTCTTATAATATGACATAAAAAAGTGGGTTAAAGCTTACGAATTGCGTCAATTTGATTAAAAAATTAAAATTAATTTTTTTTTCTTTTGTGGAAAAAATCCATGTACGCCATATTTTACGACAGAACAAACATAATATTGAGATTGTATTCATTTATTTGTTATCTTTCAACAGCCATTCTTCTTTTTATATCAGATTATTTTGTTTCAAAGATATTTAAGAAATATATAACTTTACATTTACGGGGAAAGTGCGACAACGCTAGTTACTAAAAGAGATCGTCAAAGTAAACGTTTAGGATAGCAATTTTATAATTTTAATAAATTGTCAAAGTAAACGTTTACGATATCATCATTTTATGAATATAATTTAACATAACTTTGTTGTCATTTATTGACCAAAAATTTTTAAATAAGAAACTACAAGAGAAAAACTAATCAAGCTAACTAGAACGAAGATGACATGAAAAATGTATTATAGAGTTAAGTTGAAGCAGATGCCTTTAAGAAAAGCTTGTAAAAACTTTAGCGTACCAAAAGATTCGCTACATCGACGTGTTAAAAAAGCTTCACTTGAAAGTAGTTTCCATACTAATTTACTTGGAAGATTGAGAAAAGTGCTTTCTGATAACCAAGAACAAGATTTAAATAAGTATATTAAAGATATGGACAATTCATTTTATGGTCTCTCAATAATGGATATTAGATTGACAGTATTTGAGTTCTGCAAAAAAATTTAAGTTCCAAATCCTTTTAACAAAGATAGTAAATTAGCAGGAGAAGACTTTGTACAAGGCTTTTTAAAACGCCATCCTGATTTATAACTAAGAAAACCAGATAATGCTCTAATTGAAACTATTCAAGGATGCTCAGAAAATGGCTGGGTTAATACTGATTTATTTGTTGAATATGTACAACATTTTGTTATTTGTACGATGCACCTTGATCAACAAAGTTTTACTTATATTTGACGGTCACTGTTCTCATACCAAAAGCTTAAAAAAGAACAAAAAGAAATGCTTGATTGAAAAACATGTAAACAATGAAGAGGAATGGTTATGTCCAGTTTGTCAAGGAAAATGGTGCAATGGTACCCAAATTGACTGGATAGCATGTTGTGTATGTACTGTTTGGGTACACAAAGACTGCACATTAAACGATGTTTGCTTTTTATGTAAATAGATTTTATTCAAATTTTTTGACTATCATGAAACTTTGCATATGCATTTTTTTTATTGATATTGTTTTTTTAATTCCTATCATGTTTTTTAATTTAAAAGGAAAATTAATTTTTAATGCAAGTAGATTTGGTATTTTCTTCGATTATTTGACAAACATGAGACTTTGTTCAATACATATTTTTACAATTAATATTGTGTATATATATTGCAAAATTGATAAAATAAAATTTTAAGCAAAAGTTTTTGCTTGCTGCATTTTTTTTTCTTTCTTTGCTTTCACAGCAGTACCTTCTGGAGTTGCATGTCGGGCTGATGAAATTTTTTCTTTATTAAGTCTCAAACTATAAGATTTTTTTTCAGATCATCCGCAGCTTATTAGGACTAACTACCTGAGCATTTTAATAACATAAGTATCTCTATCATAACATAAGCGCAACAAGTTTCTACCAATGGTTTCAGAAATTTTCAGCTTTTTTAAAAGTTCTCTCCTTTTAGTTTGTCATAGTATATAATATCTTTATATATGTTATGTATTAACATATAGAGCTTCAAAAATGTTTTATTTTGTATTTTAAAAAACCAAAAAAAAAAAAAAATATATATATATATATATATATATATATATACGCAAGTAAGGATTTGAACCACGGTGATTCACTTCAGAAACGCTGCGAGCTAACCACTTTGGCTTCTAAGGCGTAAACGGCGTTAATTTTTAGCCAAAAATTATTTAGCGCGAATTGTTCGTGCGACTATTAAAACTAAATGTCGTGTAGAATATATTAAATAAGTCTACAAAAAGATGCTCGGTAAATCACTATGTTACCTCTTCTTTACACACAGTTTTACATTTAAAATTGATACTTGCATTAATATCTTTCAGTTTAGCTAAAGGTTTTGAAAGTTAATAAATATATCTTGAGATATCTTATTTTTTCTTGTATTTTGATTTTCAAAAAGTCTTTAAACCTAGAATTACCTTTAAAATCTCTAACTAAATATGGACCTAACACACTAAGGACCATTTGTGAAATTTTTTTCTAAATGAAGTAAAAGATAAGTATGCCTTTATCTCTTCTATGTGACTTTTTGACTAATTTTCATAAAATTCGCAGCCATTTTTAAAAAATATTTTTCATTATTTGACTAAAAAAAACGAATTACTTTTTAAGACTTTATCTTGTTAAAATGTAAATTGTTATAAAATTTTTTATTTATTTGTCACTTGACATTTAAAAATTAAATAAAAAATTTTGTAGTTGATAAATTATATTTCGTAAAAATAGTATTTATTAGTAGGTATAAATAGTATATTTATTTTATTTTTATTTATTTTATTTGAATTTTCATGCTATATTTTTCTATACAATGTTATTATATCCAAAGATATTATTGGCTTAGCATAAGAACAGAAATACAATCAGATTATTTTATGAAGTAAGTTTATGTTTATTCTACATTATTGCGTTATAACGATATTTAAACACACTAAATATTACTTTTTATCTAAATTTTACTTTTTATCTTATTTGGCTGAGGTAAGCAAGTTTTGTGAGTAAAAAAAATGCTTGAAAGTTTTTGAAGTTTTATCTTAAAAAACTGTTTTTCTCTCATTTATATTCATTAATATCCATTTATATGTTATATCAAAATACATATACATTATGTCAAAAACAAAAAAATTTTTAGTTTTTTTTCAAAGTTGATAAACATCTGATACAAGGTATCAGATATACTTTGTATGAGGTTATAGTAATCTGATACAAGGTATCAGGTTATTAAAAACCTTGAAGTTTATGTTAAAGTTATATAAGTAAAGCCAAAATCCAAGTAAGTGTTGTGAATTTCAAAATAGGTATCACTGATGTAATGACTTTCAAAGCTGCTCAGTTGTATGGCTTTTTATTAAAAAATTTGTGCTAGCAAATATTAAAAAGAATGTACAAGCAACAAATTTTTTGGTTTTATTTTATTTCTGAAAATCTTTTTGCATTATATCTCGATTTCATAAACTATATTTATTCAAATTAATTAATATATTTTTTTAGACTTGGATTTTATTTATATAATTTCAAGATATTTTCATATAACCTTCATAAAAAAGATAGCATATTCATAATCTTACATGAAAGTTACGTGAAAGTTACGTGCCAAAATATCGCGTCATTATTTTACATGAAAGTTACGTGAAAGTTACGTGCCAAAATATCGCGTCTAACGGAACTTTTTTTATTCTTAATTAAAACCTGTGATAAGAAATATAAAATTATATTTTTTATTATATTATTTATTTTTTTATAGTATAGTTTTTGTAAGCATTACATTAGTTAAAATTATTATACTTTTATAATAATATAATTAATTTTTATTGTAGTTTAATTATAACTAAAAAAAAAAATTGGTCTATATAATATCTTATAACGCAATGCAATTAAAACAAAACTAAATAGTCCAATATATTTTAGGTTGTAATATCTAATATCCAAATTACATCAAATTAAGTTAAATAAATTAGTACCAAGCGTCCCTATTTGCCGCGCAAATAAGATTAAACTTAAATACAAGGTATACTTTTTTTCTACTTTATGATATAATATTTTAGACTGGCGAATTTGTCCATTTTGCTTACTTAATTTAGTACAAAATAAGTTATGTTATAACGAATTTAATATCAAATTAAGTAAGCTACATGGACAAATTAGAAGTTCTAGCAGAACTTATTCTTAATTCTTGAGCAATAATAATGTCTGTAGAACTTCTGCATACATTATTGCTCAAGATTTGCCTACGCGTTCAGCAGTTTTGCGCTACGCAAAACTTATATCTTTTAGAAAATTATCTTTTGATTACCGTTAACGTGACGTTTATTCAGAAGAAATAAAGTCGTAAGTAAAAGCATTTAACCGCAATTGTAAAATAATAGATTTTTTTGTTAAAGAAACAGTTTGTTTCATTTTTTTTTTTTGTTATTAAAAATTAGTTAAAAAAAAAAGTGTTTTAAGTTTTATCTTAAGGAATTAAATATATAAATTCCTTTTAAATATAAAAATTATTTTTAGTCATAATAAGTTTAAAAAATGCACGATTTATTTTGATGCAAATATTTTATTAATAAGATATTTTGTTTATTGTTAATTCAATAACATAAAGTTTTAATGACGTTCATTTAATTTATGAAAATAAATTATGATCACGAATATGTTATCGGCAACTGATAAATAACAAAAAAAAACTTTATTGTTTAAAAACATTATTAAAAAGAGTTCACAAATTAAATAAGAAAAAATGTATTAACAGTTAATAAAATAACCAAAAACCAAATATAAAATCATAAGAAAATAAACAAACATTTTACGTTTCATGAAAAAAATATTTTTTTCAAAATAAAATTTAGTTCATATTCGAAAAAAATAATAAATATGATTTTTTTAATAAGAACTTGGATTTTATTTGTAACTTTTGTTATAGTGAGAAAAAAACAAACCGTTTGTATGATTTTTAACGCGTTAATAAAATAACTTTAATTACAATGCGGTACTTGAAAAGACGCTAGTGACGCAATGTAACTTCTAACGATGCAAAATATATTTGCTGAGTTGAGTTACTTAGAAATGCGCTACGCGTTTTCGCTACGCAGCGAAATCTCGTAACAAGGCCTGTAATATATATATTTGAATTGTATTTATGAAATTATTATTGTATATATTATATGACTTTTATTGCTATTGTTATTATGTACAATAAATAACAGGTTATTAACGCGGATTTGTTCAATGTTTTCCCCACAAAAAGATGTTTATGATGCTATTGTATTTGAAACTGCATTATACTTATCTTTCAATGAAGACAACCTTCCAATATGTAAAGCAAGTTTCTCTCAAATATAGCATTGCTTTTTTAAAAAATTGATTCAGGATTTAGATCAAAGAAATAGCAACACCAGAAAATCTTGTTGCCAAAACAGTTGGCGACTCACCATGTAAGACTTGTGTTAAAAGTATGTGATTTAAAATAATTATTTAATAATCATATTATTGTTTAAGTTTTTATTTGTTTCTTTTTAGCTAAATTTGGTGTCGCTAGCTATTATTGGAGAAAATATCGACTTATTCATTAGATAAAGTTTGATGCATGCTCTTACCCGGTTTCCTTCTTCACGTTTCAATCATGTATATTTTAGGTGACCTCGTCCAGGTTACAATTTTACTTAATTGAAGCATGAAAGTTACGTTGCCAAAATATTGTGTGTTTTGGATCTTTTTTTATTCTCTATAAAAACCTATGATTAGAAACTTGGAAAGATATTCTTTATTTTATTTACTATTTTTTTATAATTGAGTTTCAGGGATTATTTTTTTTGGGATATTCCCGAAATACCAGATATTTTTCTTAAATTTATCTTTTTCCAAATATCCGAAAAGTTTTCCATACATGCAAGTTAAAGTATATATTATTGTCATCAACTTGGCTGAATGCAAAATTAAGGGAAAAATTAGGGGGAAAATATTCTGAATTTTTTCAGGATATTTTCCGCAAACAATTTTCAAAATTTTTTAAATATAATGGTTATATAAAATATGTAGTTTATATATTCATTATTGTAATTACTTTTTATCATACTTTTATAATAATATAATTATTTTGCATCGCAGTTTTATAATAATAAAAAAAGTATCAGGGTATAAGATATCTTATAACATCGCAATGCATTTTTGACAAAAATAAAATGTTGCATATACAATATTTTATCTAAACATATTATATTATTTTATATTTAAGTTTTATCAATTTAGGTTTAATAAATATATTACAAGGCTTAGTTCAAAATTGTGTAACGTTATGGCAGATAATTCTCATATTGCAACATGCAAAAGATCAAACTTTAATACAAGGTATACATTTTTTTTTCTAACCTATTATATAATATTTTAGACTGTCAAATTTGTCGATGTAATTAATTTAATAATAAATAAGTTATTATACCTTATTTAATATTAAATTTATTAAACTACATGACAAATGATAAGTTCTGTATAAAATATTATTGACTAGGAAGATCCAATGATATTGTTATGTTATTGCCTAGGGATATCATTCTGTAGTAAGACACAATAACCTTTTAACTTTTAAAGTTTGAGAAAATTCACTTTTCCCTCTCTTCGTCTTTTTTTGTAATCGCACCCTGTAGCAAGAATTTAATTTAGTTCATATCTTGTTGGAGAATGCAACTTGATTCTGAGTTGAATTTTCAGCACTCGGTATTTATTGGTGACCTAATTTGACAATACTTTATTATACATACTTTTAGTTTTATACTTAATATATTGTATATAATTAGGGGAAGATGAGGCTCCTTAGCCGTGGTGAATGTTTCCACACCAAAAATAGCCTCTAGATGAAAATCTCACCATGGGTAGGAAAATCATGATATAAAATCCCCACTATAATGTTGTGTGGTTATGTGGTAACTATTACATTTTAAAAAATTGTTATACTTTTTCTGTGTGCATTCTAAAATTACATCTAATGTTCAAAACTTTGTAGATTACTCATTTAAAGCAACTTCGTGGGCAGTCACCTTTGCATCTAGTGAGTTAATGTATGAACAAGTTAATGCAGAAACAAGTGCAAATATAAGAAGGTGGAAAACAAAGAAAACAAATTATTTAATCAGATGTTATCACATAATGTGAGTACAGGTCTTTTTCTAATCACGTGCATCAGTTATTAACTTTATATATAGATATATATTTATCTATAGACAGATATTAGATATAGATATATATATAGTTAAACAATATTTTTTTAGACTTGTATTTATTATTTTGTACTTCTTTTTTTTATTTATCTGTCGACTTTTTTGTTATGTCTTTTTTTATTAAATCCTTATTTGTTTTTTAGCAATAAGAGTATAAAATTAGAAGGCAAATGACTTTTTTTATTTTTCTACATTGTATGTAGTATTGTTTTCTTAAAATTATTTAATGATTTAGATAAAAGAAAACAACTAGAAAATCTTGTTGCCAAAATGGTTGGCAACTTACCAAGTAAGATTTGTTTTAAAAGTTTGTGATTTAAGATAATTATTAAATAATCATATTATTGTTTAAGATTTTATTCGTTTCTTTTCAGCTAAATCTGATTCATTAGATAAAGTTTGATGCGTACTCTTATAGGAGAAAATATCGACTGGCTCGTTAGATTAAGTTTGAAGTGCGCTCTTTGTGGATCGAAGCGTGCTCTTCGTAAGTTGCAGATCTATGACTTTGTACTTATTATTTATTGGATATAAGGAGGATATTTTAACAAAAGTGCAGCTTTTATTACAAATTCAAAATGTTTATGTCAAGAACTAATATACTGACTAATAAAACCATGTAATTTAATACGTATTAAATATTTCCTCGACGATGAGTTTTTTTTCTTTACATGAATCCAAACACTTCGTTTTTATAAAGCATAGTTATTGCTTAAATATTACGTGCCAAAATTAACGTAAAAAGCACGTCTTTTAGACAGTTCATGGGGACCAAAAAGTCACCTAAATATCACGTGCCAAAAGTAACGTGAAAAACACGTCCATAAATCACGTGAATTGGTCATTTCATGGGGACCAAAAAGTCACCTAAATGTCACGTGCCAAAATAACGTGAAATTCACGTTTTTGTCACGTCGCTGTGCATACAGGGAAGATTAAATTATTCTATTGGATTTAGATTAAGTTAAGGTTAGTTATTTAAGCCACAACATATATACAGCTAGGCTGTTCAACAAGCTATGCAAATTATAGTATTTGTAGATTTATGAAATAGAATTTACAAATTGAATGAAAATAGAACATGTATGATAAATTGATAGGACAGTAGTAATTTTTTATTTTTGTTTTTTAGGTATTGGCAGGCTGTACTTGATGACTTACCTTCCTACAACGAAATTAAAAGCACCTTCAACTACAACCCAGTTTAAAATAATTTTCATAGCAGCATTTTCTAAGAAGATTATTACCTTTATTTTATTTACTAATTAAATTACTTATATTTCGTAATTTCTTTAAATTATTTTTGGAGATTATTTAATTTTGGTGTTTTACAAAATTTTAAAATTAAAAAATTATTTTACATATAGATTTTTAGTTTTTCAATAATTAATTTTTATTCAGGAGGTATAATTATAATTAGAGTGTCCAATTTTTGTAATATTTTTCCCGCAAATATCAATTTGATATTATGTTACCAATGTGAGAGTATAATCTCAAGATACAATTAAAAAATGGTAAGATTTGATACATAAACCGGACCTAACCGGGTTCAGACTGTTGTAACTGTAGTTGTAAAAATTAAATACAATAACACATTACAATACAATAATATTAAGTAATTTAAAACGCTATTTTTTGTTACTGTTATTGTTATACTGATGTAAAATAATTATAATAACTTTTGTATTGTATTGCTGGGATAAAAAACAATTACAATAACTTTTGCATTGTATTGCCATGATGCAAAACAATTACAATAACTATTGTACTGTTTTGATGAAATATTGTGGTGTATTGAATTCCTATTTCAAAGTTCAATAGATATTGTATTTTAAAGCATTTAAATTCATTTTCATACGCATTTATTATTATTTGGGCACTAGAATATTTTTAGAATTAAAGTGAAGTGAAGCCAGGAAAGCCAAAGAAGTATATACTCTACGTATACTTAACAAATATTAAATTCAAGGGCGCTCGTGGAACCCGTTTTTAGCAACCATTTACATATAATTTATTTATTTATTTTGAGTTCAATAATATAAATGTTTAAAGAATAATTTATTTAGAATTAACATTAATAATAGTAATACAAAGTCATACAAATCTATAATTTATCATATGTTTGAAATGTTATAATGTTATTATACCTACATAAAGCGCGTGAAAATAGTTTATTTTTATTATTATAAATAACCGCTAATGAGTAGTAAATTACAACATCATGGAATGAGGGAACCATTGATCTGGGTAATTACGTATTAGATTGTCTAAAAATGTGATCTACTTTTATTTTGCAACAATTTTTTCTACATTTCTAGATTACTCATCACCCATCAGACTAAAGTAAGTGTTATCTAAACATTTGTTGTCTGTTGTAAAAGCAAAAAACTAAGTGGAAGAAATGATAGGAGTTGATAATGTATACATATCTATTCCCAGCAGTAAAAGAGAAACAGGTCAAATAAAACTCACCTTTATAAAGCTATATAAAGTTTGAAACTAGGATAAGTAATATTCAAAAAATAAAATAGAATCAATAATCATATATTATTTGTACCCTATTGAAATAGGGTACAAATAATATATGATTATTGATTCTATTTCTGGTCATATGACTAAGTTTTGACATTACAATAATTTTTTTCATTACAATAACAATAAATTGTTATTGTATTTTAAGATGAATTACAATGCAATGTTTATCGTTATTGTAGTGGGTCACTACAATACCTTTTTTTCCAGATATTGTTATTGTATTATGAAGATGAATTGCAATACAATATTTATTGTTATTGTATTACAGTATTACACAAGTTGTAAATTACAGGTATTGTTATTGTTTCTAAAAAAATTAATACAATAACAATAGTTATTGTTTCTGTTATTGTTTTCATTACAATTACAACAGTCCGAATTCTATATAAACCAATGATCCATACGCTTTGTTTTCTTATAAATCAAGTTCAAGTTTAGTGCAATATATCTGTACCGATAGAAATCACTCGCAAAAACTTTTGATATTGATTTGTCTATTAAAATTTTATTGTTATTTTCACATGGTTTCCATTTACTATGACTTTAAGAGCCATTGTGATTGACTTTGAAAATTAATTATTGAGAATTAATTTGATTAATTTGATTAAATTAATTTGAGAATTAACTAATTGTGATTGACTTTAAGAGCCATTGTGAATGACTTTAAAAGCCAAGAACCAAAAAATATCTACAATTATGTATGCTGATGATACAAATTTATTTTTTAATCATCCTGATGCAAAGACTTTGTCTGAAACTATGAATATTGAACTCAAAAATTTTAACCTCTGGTTTATAGCAAATAAATTATCCTTAAATTGTAAAAAAACTAGCTTTACTCTATTTTTTTTTTAATTATTATTATTATTATTATTTTTTTTTAATTATATATTTCGTCGTTAATAGTATTTACAATAACAATGTTCATGAATAAAAAACAATATATGACAGGGGCAAAAAGAAGACTATAGTTGCCTTATCACTAAGCCCCGTAATAAATATACCGTAAATTACAATGCTAATAAAAACCGTAAAAGTTACATATGCTATAAATTATTTTTTTTATTAACGCTTAAGTTTACTTTACTTACTAAAAAGACCAACAATAAAGAAGAAAAAACAAACAAACAAACAAACAAAAAAAAAACAAAAAAAGACAAAACAAAACAAAAAAAAATAAACAGAAACAAGACTAGAGACAAGATTATTTATCATATTTATGTATTAGAATAGACAATCTTAGTAATAAACAATTATTAATACTAAATCATTAATAATAGTACTCTCATTTTAAACGCTTCAGAAGAAATTTAGTTCATTGTCGTTTAGTAAAAGATTTTGCTTAAGTTTAGTTTTAAATTGATTAAGCGAAGAAAGTGGTTTAAGATCATTATTTAAAAGTGTATTCCAGAGTTTAGGTCCTCGGTTTGTGATTGAGTATTTAGTGGCAGAATAGTAGGTTTTGGATTGAGTATAGTTATTATTTGAAAATCTTGTGCTTTATATGTGATTTATATTTTTAAATAAAGAGTTGAATAAATATGGTGCCATTTTTTTATCAAGTTTAAACATAAATATAAGAACATGATAGAGATTTAAGTTATAAACATTTAGAATATTAAGTTTACTAAAAAGTATTTTTGAATGAGAGATTCATCTGTAATAATCCTATTGGCGTGTTTTTGTTTACATAGAAGTTTACTTAGCTTTGTAACATTGGTGCTGCACCAAGCAATGTTAGCATAGTTTAGGTAACAGTGTATAAATGAAAAGTATATGTATTTAAGACAAGATTGGTTTAAGACCTGTTTAGCTTTATACAGTATACCAATATTTTTAGAAACCTTATTCTCAACAACACTTATATGTTCTCTCCATGTAACATTTTCATCGAGTATTACGCCCAAAAACTTTGACGATATTTCCCTTTTTATTATATTTTTATCAATAAAAAGATTTGGAAGTTTAAGTGGAATATTATGAACACGATGGAATAATGTGTATTTAGTTTTAGTAATGTTTAAAGATTTATTGGCTTTAAACCATTGGGTTAGCTTATCAAGTTCTTTGTTAACTGTTAAAAATAAAATATTAATGTCTTTATGAGAATAAAACAAATTCGTATCATCGGCGAATAAAGTTGTGTTTAAAATATTAGAAAATTTATATAAGTCATTGGCATAAATTAGAAACAAAAGGGGCCCTAGAACTGATCCCTGGGGAACACCGCATGTAATAATCATATTATCCGTTTTACCACCATCGTAAGAAATATATTGCTTCCTATTAGACAAGTAACTTTTAAACCAAGCCAAGTTAGAATTTTTGATGCCATAGAACTCGAGTTTGGACAAAAGAATTAAATGATCGACAGTATCAAAGGCTTTACTTAGATCTATGAAAACACCTAAAGTATATTTTTTTTCATTGAAACCTTTAAATATATCGTGGACAAGATGTAAGATTGCGTGATCAGTAGAATGACCAGATTTAAAACCAAATTGTTTATTGTACAAAATATTATTTTGGATTAAGAAAGAATAGAGTCTATTATACATAATTCGTTCAAGAACTTTTGAAATACATGTAAGAACAGAGATCGGCCTATAATTAGTAACGTCACTAGGATCGCCTGATTTGAAAATAGGGACCACCCTAGCAATTTTTATTTTTTCTGGAAAAACTCCCTCTTTTAAAGATAAGTTGGAAGATACACAAAAGCGGGATTGTAATCAGTTTTATTGAAATTATAATGATGTTACCACTTATATTGTCGACGCCTATACTTTTTTTTGGGCTTAATCGAAGAGACTGCGCATAGTAATTCTTCTTCAGTTAGATTATCATTAGGCATATTATTAGTTTTATTACTAAGTATTTCATAAAAAAAAAACAATCAATTAATCTTCCGTTAAAGCTGCCTAAACTGTTTATTAATAAAAATCAAATTAAACGTGAAAAATACACAAAATTTTTGGGAGTACTTTTTGATAAAAATTTGTCATGGAAAAACCATATTGGTCTTCTTGAAACAAAGGTGTCCTCTGTAATAGGTGTTTTGTATAAGTCAAGACCTTTTCTCGATAGTAAATCACGTAATATGCTTTACTTTAGTCTTGTACATAGTCAGCTTTTGTTCGCAAATATTGTATAGGCCAGCACCCATAAAACCAAATTGCTAAAATTGTAAAGTCTGCAAAACCATGCATGCAAAGCAATTAATTATTTAAATGGGTTAGTAAACCCGGCCCCAGTGATGAAAAGCATGATGGTTCTAGATATTGAGAAACTTAACACATTACAGGTATCAATTTTTATGTATAAGTATAAAAACAATCTTCTACCAAGCGTTTTTTCAGATAACTTTCTTATACCATTTTCTGAAAAATATAATCTGCGTTCAAATACCAGGAACGACAATCAACTAGGAAAAATTAAATCACAGCAGTCAAGTTTACTAATTACAAACCGTGGTCCATCAATATGGAATCGTTTTCAAAATAAAAATATTAAAGACCTAAAAAGCATTTCATCGTTTAAACAACAAACTAAAATGCACCTCTTTAATTCCTGACATATATATTATAGTTTTCAGTATTTGTTTTCAGATTTTTTTGTATTTTTTCTATTTATTTATCTTTTATTTTTTTCTTCTTCTTATGTGTTTTAATTTTATTATTATTTTTTTTTTTGTGTTGTAAATTTTTTACACACACACACACAAAAATGAGTTTTGCTTTATTAAATTATTATATTTCTTTAAAAATTAAAGTGTTTTTTTATTTTTATTTCAATGAGTGACTAAAGGGGCTCTATGAAAAGGTTGTGATGATAAACGCATCATCCATACCTTCTTTGAGTCCCTGCCTGATTATAACAGTATATATATATATATATATATATATATATATATATATATATATATATATATATATATATATATATATATATATATATATATATAATAAATTAAAAAGATTGAAAACGTTTTTTATATAGGTTTTTTATGTTTACGATGTTATTTATTTTATATGAAAAATTGTAATATTGTTTAATCAGCGAAATAAAAGTTAAATAATAAAAAAAAAATTGTCTGAGAAATCTTGGCTAAATAAGCAAATTCTGGAAGTGATGTCTTGAAATTGTTTTCATTTTTAGATATTTTGTAAAAGGCAATAAAAGTAGGCCACTACTAAATTTTTTTTCGAAAACTCTTATTTATTTCGGAGATATTGGGTCCCAAAATTTGACCATTTTGAGAAAATTTGCATATGGAGTGCAATTGTTACATTTCTTTTTGATTTTTTTGCTAATCTAGGTAGTTTTCTACAGTAAAAGTAAAAATTTAACATTGCTATATTTTTAGTTGTCTAGAAATCATAGTCCAAAACTACAAAATTTGGAATTTTACCCTAACTTTGAGCTCTTATATCTCTTAAGACCAATACTTGAACGTAGTTTTCTAAGGTGTTTTTGAAAGACACTAAGACATAAATTGATTTTATGGAACAAAAATCACGTGAATACAAGAACCTGGGAAAAAATAACTTGCAAAAAATCACTTTTTACGTTCGACGCGCTTTGATAGATTACCTATAACAACCGTGGCCTTAGGTCTGCCATGAACAGTATAAGTTATTTAGTTTCCTTAATCATGCATCTTCCAATATCTGAAAAAAAATCCATGTGCTCGGGTGATAAAACGCCTACAGAAGTCCTAGAAGAAGCCTTGTTTTGCCAATTTTTTAACCAAAAAATACCCTAGCAACGGTATAGATATGCTTAGTAACGGCTAATTAAAATTTTTATAAAATACTTTTTATATAACGGAACTGAACAAGAGCACTTGAAAAAAATACATATAGCACTTAAAATAAATACAAATAAAAATTATATTATTTTATATATTAGAACATTTAATAAATACAAACATAAATTATATTATTTTATATATTAAAACACTTTATTTATTACATTTGTAGATAGAACAAGATAATACTGCGGGGATAAAATGACTGCCGACTTGGTGTGATATTTGTGTTAATGACTACTTGGTACATACCATGATTTACTTAAGTTACACAACATAAATTTCTTTTAGCAGTTTTCAGTAGAAAAATTGAAATTTTTTAGTAAAAACTGCATTAGTTTAATTTTAGTAAATAAATAATTATCAATAAACCAAATATGTCAGAGAGGGAAAATAAAGTCAGTCCTTATGAGAAATGCATATATTTTAATAAAGAGAAGAGTTCTTGTGGTCCTCTTAAGCGTTGGAACAAAGATGGAATCTTTCAAGTTAACGAATTGACTGCTGACATAAGTAATCATTCACAAGCTCTAAAGGTATGAATAATATAATAATACTATTTGCTTTTTTATTAAAAGAAACAGGATTTCCTACTTCATAGAGGAAAAATCTAACATTACTGTTTTATAGCTACCACCGAAAAACTAGTGGAATGAAAAAACCCTGATTGAAAGCTATGACTCAATATGTGCGTACCATCGTTTTTCTCTGGTAATTAGCTGGAAGCAGCCAAACAGTTGTCAATACCCAAGTTTGACAATGAAGAGGAACAAAAAGTAACTAATGCAATTTTAATGATGAAGTTTAGCCATACAATCACATTTTATAAAGAAATTTGCGAAGAAACTAATTATCTCCCTATGTCAGGTACTTCTTTATGGAGAATTCTTCGTGGAATAAAATTTCTCAAAGGAAAGCTTTGGCTGGTCTTGATGATGTCACGGCAGCTGGCATGGATGGGTTTCAAACTTTGATTGCTATTTCTGAAAAGTGGAAGTATAAAAATATTACTAAGTTCCTTGAAAAGGGTAAAAGGTATTGGAAGAGTAATTATCCTTTCAAATGTAGTGAAACTTCCACTTTGCATAGTCACTCTACTTCTTTTGCCCTTTCAGATATAGATCCAGACTTGAATCAACCCACAATAGCTGCTAACGATGAACAACGTATTGACTGTGCTAACCTCATTTCAGCAACTAACCAGGTTCGTGAGTTAGTTATAGAAAGTAAACATGAAGATCTTCTACATGATTTAAATGTGGCTAGAGAAGATGTTCAAGTTTAAATGAAGCATCAAATCCGTGATGCACAGCAAAAAATGGCTAAAAAATGGCTTTTGAGCTACTTGATGAGGAAAATTTTTGGCTGAAAGATTTTTATCAGAAAATTTTGCCAGCTAAATTTCGTGAAAGCCAAAAGGATTATTTTGGAAAGAAAGGAATGACTCTACATGTTGATGTCTTTTTCTTCCCTGAAATTGGTCAAATAAAAAAAAGTATATTTCACTGCTGTCTATAGATGTCAAAAAAGCCTTGTCGATGTACTCTGACTTAGCATAAAGGTTTATAAAATCTTTATGCTAAGTCAGATAACGCATCATCTTATCATGGCAACTTCTACTTAGAAGCCCTTTACAAAGTTTGCAAAGCAAAACAATTCTTTCTTAAAAGTTTTGATTACAATGAGCCGTCACGTGCAAAAGATCAATGTGACAGAGAGTCAGCAGGAGCAAAATGTGTCATAAGGAGTTTTATTGATGCTGGAAACAATTTATTGACTGCAGAAGATATTTATGAGGCTCCTAATAATGGTAATTGAATTCAAAATGCTGATGTAGCTGTAATTACAATAGACTCCAAAGCTTCTACTTTATCAGGAATAAATCTAATTCCCAATATAAACAGTTATCATTCTTTTCAGTTTTTCTCAGATCACACGAAAATGTGAAAATACACATGCTTTCAGAAAACCACACTTCTCGATCTGTGGCAAAGTCTATGGTAGACAGAGCAAGACTTTCCTATGTCAACAAAATGAACCTAAATTTGAGCCTTAATTCCTCTGATCACCTGCTTTTATCACATTCTATCATTAAACAAGGGATTGAAAACTTTACAAACATCACTGGATGGGCATTACCAAAAAGAAAAGTATTTAGATATTCTTCAAAGCAAAAAACATTGCTAATGCAGATGTTTATGGCTGGAGAAGAGCGTGGGAAGAAAATGAATCCAGAGCAAGTTCACCAGCAGCTGAGGACAATGTTAAAGCCAAATGAATATGTGACAACTCAACAAATTTGATCATTATTCTGTAGGCAAGTAAATTAACTTGTATATTTACAAATACCCATAGTATGCATAATAAAAAATGTGACTTTTTCTTTTCTTGGAACTTTAAATAAATATCAGGCAATTTCCTTTATCCTTCAATTGTAATTTTATATATGGAGTAAACAAAAAAAATAGGAAGGTTGTTAACCACTTTTTGTGAAGAGTTTAACTTAACTGGTGATGTGATTGATGAAACTGTTGATGTGAAAGATACACCTGAAAACGAAGAAGATGATTTAAACAACGATATTCAGTTGATTGCTAAAGAGTTAGCAGCTGATTTTTAAATCGGTGATTGGATTGTTGCTCCATACTTTATGCAATGGTATTCTGCAATAATTCAAAATGAAAGAAGTTATAACACAACAATATAGTATTTTTGTTTATTGAGATCTATTACAAAATTATTGGTTCATAAACCATATTAACTATATTCAAGGAATGTTTAGGAAGCAGCAATGATTAGACGTTACTTTATCTTTACCTCAACCATTAGGTCAATAATGATATTTATGTTTCTTGTATGGAATATTCTGCTGCACCCGGAGAGAACTGCTTCAAGTGGCCAACCAAAGAAAATATTCTCCAAAATTCGTCTCTTGATGTTGTTTGCAAAATTGATGCACCAACACAAACAAATCAAAGAGGAGATTATTCACTATCAAAAGACGATATTGACAACGTGAAAATTCAGATCGGCCATTTATAAACTTCCTATATTTTTATTGTAATTCTTGGAAAACTGTATTTCCCATCAATTTTAAACGGAGAAAACATTGATCTTGAAGTTTAATGGTTTTTTCATTGATAAAGTTAAAAAACTAGTTTTTATCAAGTACTCTTATACAGTTCCATTATAAAAAAGTAATATATAAAAAATTTTAATTGCAGTGCTAATTATTGAGCCTGTAAAGTAGCCGTTGCTAAGCATATCTATACCGTCGCTAGAGTAATTTTTCGATTAAAAATCGGTAAAATTAGGCTACTTCTTGGACTTCTGTAGGTTTTTTATCACCCGAGCACATGGATTTTTTTTCTGATATTGGAAGATGCATGTTTAAGGAAACTAAATAACTTATACTGTTCATGGCAGACCTAAGGCCACGGTTGTTATGGGTAATCTATCAAAGAGCGTTAAACGCAAAAAGTGATTTTTGGCAGGTTACTTTTTTCCAGGTCCTTGTATTCACATGATTTTTGTTCCATAATATCAATGTATGCCTTAGTGTCTTTCAAAAACATCTAAGATAACTACGCTCATTTATTGGTCTTAAGAGATATAAGAGCTCAAAGTTAGGGTAAAATTTCAAATTTTGTGATTTCGGACCATGATTTCTAGACAACCAAAAATGCAACCATGTTTAATTTTTACTTTTACTGTAGAAGTCTATCCAAATTAGCAAAAAAATTAAAAAGAAATGTTTCTATCATATTCATGTTGCTAAATCTGCTCCTATAAGTAGCAACTTTACACCGTGCGCAAGATTTTATCAAAATGGGCCAATATTTGGGACCCAATATCTCTGAAATAAATGGGATTTTTCAAAAAAAAGTTTAGCCGTGGCCTATTTTCGTTGTCTTTTACAAAATATATGAAAATGAGGACAATTTTAAGACATCAATTCCAGACTTTGCCTAGATTTCTCAGACAATAGCTCTTAATTGTGAAAACACAAGAAAACTAGTAATCGGAAGATTTTTGAACAAAAATTAACGCCGTGGTATTGTTTGATGAATGTTTTAACACTATTTAATAAAAAAAGACTTTATTAAACGGCAAATAAATGCTATAAATCAGAATTTCGGCAAATAAATGCTATAAATCAAAATAAATACAAATTTCAAGTGAAAGTAAAATTTTAAAACTTGACATAATTTTTAACATTACATTATTTGAAGTTTGCATAATTAGATATTTGCATACACTTTCCGTTCACATTTTTTTATTTAAAAAAATGCTACAACTCATTCTCGTTATTAACTTGATTTAATGGCTGCCGTGATTTCCATGTCAAGTACGCACGAATTAGTAATGGCAGGAGCAGCAGCATTAAGTTTAGTTTTAAAATATTATAGGATTAGTATCAGCAAACTTGAACAATATAGTTTATAATTGTGCGCAATCTATCTGTAGATTTCTTTGCAAATAAAAGTGCTTACAAAATTTCAAATTTTATTAGCCATTTATTTGTATATTTTTGCCATTTTATTAATTACTTATTATTTGCTTTTGTAAATTTTGATGCAGACAAACAAAAGAATAACTCCTATTGCTTGCGCATAGAAGCTATTGTGATTTATATATACACACAAGTAAATATATACATATTTTTGCGTGACTTAACAACCTTTAATTCTTAAAATCTGTTTTTATAATAATATTACAAATTTAGGTCTTTGTGACAATATGTTACAAAAGCTTCTGATATTTATTAAGGGCTATCCCAAACAAGTGAGGAAATTGGCTTTCAAGTAAAGAAAAGCAAATAACATAAAAATGCCACATAATTTGTGTGAAATTGAAGCAGCTGGAGAAGATGAGTTCACTGCGTACCTTAAAAGACGCAAAAACTATCTATAAAAAAATAACTGAAGCAACAATGTTATACACGTGTTCCCGACTAAATTCCAGCAAACAAACATTTTAAAGTTTTACAATAATTTGCATATTGTTTTTATTCGGATATTTGAAACACGGATGAAACTGGTATTATCATAGACGATAATTCGTCTGACTTTTTTCTCGGTGAACTTCGGGAAGTCAGATTTGGTTATTTAAAAAAATTAATAATGGCAAAAAATATTTACGCTTAGCAGATTTAAGGACGGGGGTAATAAACTTTTTAAAAACCAATTATCAACTATTTTCAACAAATTATCAACAATTTTATCAAATTTAAGATACGTCAAATATGTCTTGTAAACCCGTATTTTTAACTTTCAAACTAAAAAAAGACACATTATTAAAGTTTTTTCTGATTGCAGATTTATAAAAATAATACATTTTTTTTTTCTTACTCATAAGTAGTGGCCAAATTAAGTCGGATTAACTTCAAATTTAATTTATTCATTTCAAACATTTTGTTTTGCTTTTTATATACTCTTAAGTTTCGGTGAACTCTTTTATTGCAACATAGTATCCAATTTTTAATAAATGGATGATAAGTTGTTTTATTTTCAGTGCAATGATCACGATGTTTTATTGCTTAAAAAAAACAAAAATATTATACCATTAACAAAAAAAAGATCACAACCTTCTGAGGTTTTCTTACCTCCTTCATTAAACGTGTGGATTTTATATCTTCATGATATCACACAAAAGTATTCATCCTATGATGATGATTCTATGAAAATTATTCTATGGGATAATAAGGGAAAAATAACAGAGGCTGACCTAAATATAGAAAAAATCATAAATGAAAAGCTAACTTAATCAAATAACTATCATTGTATTAGTAAAACATGCTATACAAATGTAAAAAGAATATTAGCAAAAATACAAAAAAATATAAATGCCATATCAAGAGGTCGTGAAATTCTTAAAGAAAACTCACAAAGAATATTGATATCTATACCAAAAGCAGAAGAAACGGATTGTAGAATATTTTCGAACAAACAAATGAAGCTTGATCAAAGAATATTTTTGAACAAACAAATTGAAGCTTGATCTTTGTACTATTATATTTTTCATCATTAAAATCATCATCTGTTTTGGAATGAAATTGACCATATTGTCTATCAGCTTTTATATTTTTCTCCTAGTTCTTTGTGAAAATACCAATAAATTGATCTCACATTAGTCATAGTTGTAGAAAAGACTAAAGTTCTTTTAGCTGAATAAGTATTCAAAAGAATATGTTGAACAACTGGGTTGAAAAATTTCTCTGGACCTCTTGAGTCAATACGTATTAGGCTGCATTTAATATTTCTTCTTTTTGGTGTAGATGATATAATAACCAAATTATGCATACAAAGATTATCAATAATAAAGTCAGCAGTACTTTTAGCTGCAACTGCTGTCGATGTTAATACTGGAATTCTTTTAGGGACAAGTGATAGCAACTCGAGAGTCTATTATAATGAGACCGAAATGCATCTGATTGTGTACTTGAACATCCCATATAACAATCACAGACAAATAAGGTATAAGTAAAATCATGTAAATGACAAGATTTTACTTATATAATGCTATAGGTAATGCATTTATCTTTTCTTACATTGAGTAAAATTTTTTTAATTTTAATTAAATTTAATGTATTACAAGAAGGGCTGACATTAAAGTTGTAAATATCAATGTTTACTTTAGGTAGAAAATTTATCTATATAACAAAATCACTTACCACTTTTTCGCACAATAATTTTCATCAATTGCAACTGCAACAAGTTTCTGATTAAAGGCAGAGTCATTGACAATTGATCTATAAGTTGTTAGAATGGCTTCAGGTGAACAAAATATTACATTTGCTTCATTGTAATTTATCTAAAAAAAACAGTATACTTTTAAACAATAAACAACACTCCACAATTCAAAAAAAAAAATTACTTGAAGCATGTCTATATTCAATATCAGAATAATATAATATTTTATAATAAATGCTTAACACATTTAGAATTAATGAAATATAATAATGCATTTCTAATCTTCAATGCAATTTCAATCTAAATGCATTTAGCATTAAAAATTTCTCAATAAATGATTAATTATTTGCATTTATTAAAAAATATTTTACGTTTTCTACAGAAAAATGAAATCAAAATTCCAAGATTTATGAACAATAATTCAGAAAAAAAATTTCTCAGGGTAATTACCAAGCAAAAACTAGACCTCTAGAGAAATGAAAAACTTTTTTTGGTGACTAAAATAATGTATAATAATGATAATTATTACCTCTGTTTGATCATTTTTTTTGATCATATTTTTTCTTTGTTAATTATGCTTTAAAAAAGCTACTTTGATTCCTTTTTTACTAAGTGTGTATATGTAACCCTAAATTATCTATCCCAAATCATTCTTCGGTTAAGTACGGTCATAAATCAATCACAAACCAATGCGTAAAATCTTGGAATAAATTACCTCTTCACCTTAAATCACTAAACTCTATTATACAATTTAAAACCTGTCTTCATGCTTTTTTTTTGGAGAGGTATTGTTGGTAAAATGTTGGAATTATTGTGGGTCTTTATTATTATTGCCTCTGTATTTCTATATGTGATATAAATATTATTATAACATTATTCTATATGTGTGTATGTATATGTATATGTATGTATATGCGCGTTTATATGTGTGTGTACATATATATGTAGGTGTCTATTTGTATATATGTATGTGAGTGCGTGTGTATGTGTGTATATGTATGTATGTATATATGTGTGTATGTGTATGTATTTATGTATGTGTATATGGGTATGTTGTATGTATGTGTATTTATATGTGTATGTGTGTGTGTGTGTGTTTATGTATATGTGTATGTCTGTGTGTATATGTATGTATGTATATGTGTATATATGTATATGTATACATATGTATATGTATGTGTATGAATATATATGTATATATAAATATGTGCGTGCATGTGTGTTTTTTTTTTGTGTATGTGTGTGTATATATATATATATATGTATATGTGTGTATGCATTTATGTGTATGTATGTATGTGTGTATATGTATATGTTTGTGTGTATGCACACATACATAAATATATATATGTGTGTGTGTGTGTGTGCATGTGTATATATATGTGTATGTATATATTTATATATATATATATATATATATATATATATATATATATATTTATATATATATATTTATATATATATGTATGTGTATATATATATATATATATATATATATATATATATATATATATATATATATATATATATATATATATATATATATATATATAAATGTGTGAGTGTATGTGTATATATGTGTATGTGTTTATGTATATGTGTGTATGTGTATATATTTATATATGTATGTATGCGTTCATGTGTTCGTATACATACGAACACATGAACTTTTTTTGGTGACTAAAATAATGTATAATAATGATAATTATTACCTCTGTTTGATCATTTTTTTTGATCATATTTTTTCTTTGTTAATTATGCTTTAAAAAAGCTACTTTGATTCCTTTTTTACTAAGTGTGTATATGTAACCCTAAATTATCTATCCCAAATCATTCTTCGGTTAAGTACGGTCATAAATCAATCACAAACCAATGCGTAAAATCTTGGAACAAATTACCTCTTCACCTTAAATCACTAAACTCTATTATACAATTTAAAACCTGTCTTCATGCTTTTTTTTTGGAGAGGTATTGTTGGTAAAATGTTGGAATTATTGTGGGTCTTTATTATTATTGCCTCTGTATTTCTATATGTGATATAAATATTATTATAACATTATTCTATATGTGTGTATGTATATGTATATGTATGTATATGCGCGTTTATATGTGTGTGTACATATATATGTAGGTGTCTATTTGTATATATGTGTGTGAGTGCGTGTGTATGTGTGTATATGTATGTATGTATATATGTGTGTATGTGTATGTATTTATGTATGTGTATATGGGTATGTTGTATGTATGTGTATTTATATGTGTATGTGTGTGTGTGTGTGTTTATGTATATGTGTATGTCTGTGTGTATATGTATGTATGTATATGTGTATATATGTATATGTATACATATGTATATGTATGTGTATGAATATATATGTATATATAAATATGTGCGTGCATGTGTGTTTTTTTTTGTGTATGTGTGTGTATATATATATATATGTATATGTGTGTATGCATTTATGTGTATGTATGTATGTGTGTATATGTATATGTTTGTGTGTATGCACACATACATAAATATATATATGTGTGTGTGTGTGTGTGCATGTGTATATATATGTGTATGTATATATTTATATATATATATATATATATATATATATATATATATTTATATATATATTTATGTGTATATATATATATATATATATATATATATATATATAAATGTGTGAGTGTATGTGTATATATGTGTATGTGTTTATGTATATGTGTGTATGTGTATATATTTATATATGTATGTATGCGTTCATGTGTTCGTATACATATATATATATATATATATATATATATATATATATATATATATATATATATATATATATATATATATATGTTATACATTTTTTGTAACAATGACTTTTATTATTATTATTATTGTTAAATTTTGATAAATACTAGTGTTGTTACTTATTATTATTGTTTTATATCATTTTATAAATTTATTCCTAATAATTACTACTATCATTCATATTTTATTACTATTAATATCAATTTAATTTGTATTTACTTTATACTATTATAATATCAGTTATTACTAATATTATTTTTATATTATTACTAATATTATTATTAACCTGTTATTATTACTGAAATTATTTTTATTTATAGTTATTATTTATATTATTGATGTTGGTATTTTTTTTGTGGTTAACATCGTTATACAACTTTTATTCAAAATAAATTTGATTTGATAAGAATGTCAGACCTTCCAACCTTTTTTTTTTAAAACCTTGAGATTCATTAAAAAAAACCTTGAGATTTACACAAAAACCTTGGGAAGCATAAAATTAAAAAAAAAGGGCTTTTTTTCAAACAAGAAAAATTAAAATAGAACGAAAAGTTGCATTTTATAAATAAATAAATAATATTTATTCATTATAATTAGCATTGTACATTTTTGTTGCTTTTTTTGATGTTTTTAACAGCTGTTCAGATGGTTTCCATTGAAAACACGGTATAGTAGCCTCGGGAAACATTGTTTTCATAGCTAAAATACTTGATAATGTCCCATTCAACTTTAATGCTGATCTCTCAAGACATTTGTTTTTTTTTACAATACTAAACAATCGTTCTAACTCAGCGTTACTGTGGGGAATAATGAGAACAATTTCAGCTAATTTTGGTAGCAGTTTAAAACGTTTAACTAAAGTGTTGGGAATAACCATTTTTGAAATATGGTACCATAAAATGTCAATTCTGTAGTGAAACAAAGGTTCACCTCCAATATCATCAAGAACCATTTCAGGTATCTTAGCTTCCTCAAAAACATTATCATCAAAATCATTGTTCTTTAAAATCTGATAATCGCTAAACTCCTCATACAATTCATCAGGTTTGATACCATTCATCAAGTGTGGGAACCGGTCATAAAAATAGTGAACTTGCTCCCACTTTGAGTTTTCACGGTCTAAAACATCCACCCAACCAGCATTAACAATTAAATTGTCATTAAGAGGAAATTTGTGCTTAATATATTTAAGAGACGACTTGAAAACATAGTAAGCAGCATCATGAAATTCTTTATATTGTTTTTGTGAAATATCTCCTGTTTCAAAGAGTTGCTTGAGTTTTTGTTTTGTTAGAACTCCAAGATAAATATCTTGAGTATCAATATAATTTTTTGAATCTTCTAAGTCTATTTCTAAAACCGTTGAAATGTTTTTCAGTTTGTTTGGTAGAATAATGCGCTTAGCCAGCTTTTTGCCTAGACTTTCCATTGCTTATTTTAGACAATGAATTGTTGGCTCTTCTCGCTGCAATAGTAGATTGAAATGTAAAAACAAAGGTAATGTTGAAGTTGGAAAAAGCATTGCTGGTTCCAAAATTGGATTATGAAATTTGTCATATAAACGTTTAAACCTTTCATCAGCAAAACTTTCACTTGAAAAATAAGCTTTCAGGCTTGTATACTTGACAATAGCTCTTGAAATACATTTCTCTAAAGATAGCCATCTAACTGATAGATGCTTTAGAATGCCTTGATATTCTTGATTACAAAATTCAAAGTACTCTCTCAATTTGCCTTTTCGTTTTGCACTCTTATCAAATCAATAGTACAAGTCAATCATAACATTTTCGACATTTAATGCAATATAATCACAAAAAACATCATGTGCTTTACCAGCAGCTAAGTGTGCAAGATGACAAGGGCAGCCACCAATAAAGATATTATTATTTTTTTCTAAAAACCTTGATGCAACTGAATTTCTTTTTCCAATCATAGAGTTTGTATTATCAACACTTAAACTTATGCAATTTTCCCATGGAATTTCATATACTTCAAATTTTTTTTCTATAGAAGAAAAGATAACAGCAGCCTTTGCACAATCAACTCCAGATGTTAAGCACATATCAAAGAAATTACATGTTATTGTTTTTGAGCCGTTAGCATCAAATATTTTGATACATATAGGATTCATTTTATCAAGGCCAGAGTCATTCGATCCATCTGTGGCTAAGGAATATGGATGAAATGTTCTACAATGTAATTTCGACAATGTGGAGCAAATGATTCGTTTATAATAGCCATTGTTTTAGTTCGACTTGCTGCATACCTCTTGGCAATTTTACTGTCTGGAAAACCTCTTTAAAAAGAGATGTAAGATGATCGGAGGTGGCTAAAGAAATGTTGTGCTGAACCAAAAAATTTGTTACCATGACCTCAGCATTAATTACTTGATTATCTAATGTTGTGTCAGTTTTTAAAAAGTTATTTAAAGAAGTTTGCTTTTTTAATGCAATAACATTTGCTTTGTGACTGTTTTTTTTGCAATGATCAGATACATCTTTAACTCCTTGATGATGACAAGTTAGTTTTTTAACACACGGAACACAGTAAAATTGGTAAATATTACTTTAACAGCCCTAACAGGGTAATCTTGGCACCATGTTGAGTTAAATTTGCATTTATATGTTAGCTTTGACGCCATTTTTGAAAATTCGGATTTGATTTATAATATAAAAAAACCACTGATCTCAAAATATAACTGGATAGCTGGTTCTATTTTTCTGGCTAAAATTGGCCTCCCAAGATGGCGGCGATTTTAGTTCCTAGCGGTGAAACCGATATACATTTTAAATGGCTATATCAAATTACAAAAAAAAATAATTAAATAAGCTTATAAATTTGTTAAAAATGAAAGAAAACAAATGAATTTTATAAATATTAGAGAAAAAAAGAAATTATTTTTTTGTATAATTGAATTTATTATTAAATGGCATTTACAAATTTAGTTAAGTCTTATGTATAAGTATTGGGAACTAAAAACTATAAGTCTTATAGTTTTTAGTTCCCAATGATGTATGCTAGAAGGTTAATAACATAACAGTATGATAAACGGCAATCATTTCTACCCTCTATATTCTCTATTTTTTGTAGCAAGATGCCATTTTGTACAAATTCTACATGAATTGTTAACTGAGTGCTGTGAGTATACAAAAACTTAGGGGTTCCTTCTATAATTATATTATACTTGAATTCTATTATTGCATAACCTATTTGAATAAAATAATATTAAGTGTCACTTATACTGGTAAAAAAAAACCAGGTCTGAATTATAGTTAATTATAACAACTTTTAAAACAAATAAAAAGTAAATAATAGTTTCTTATAGTTTGAAGGATAATCACTCAATACAATTGAAGAAACAAATGTATATAAAAATACATTTGTTTGAAAAAAATTTATTTATATCTTTATATAGAAATGTTCAAAACATTTCCTTCTCTTTGAAATATCTCCTTAACTTTAATTAAATATCCTGCTTGCCTTCTGTTAAGTATTATGGTTATATATTACAGCTTGCTGACTTTTTTATATTAATGAACTGTAAATAGCTGTTAAATAATTTTATAAATATGTTGTTGAGTTTATTTGCATAATAGATTGATTATATGACATTAAATTCAAGAAAATGATTTGCTAAAGAATATCATTAGTCTTAAAGAGATTACTGCTACACAAATGATCTTATATAATCGAAAAACATTGATCTTGTATAATCGAAAAACATTTCATTGGATATTTGGCAGCAATTAGATCTGCTAAAGGTATTTCTTGACTGGGTTGAAAAAGAAGGTTCACCATTATATTATTTATTATCATATAAGCTCAGTCAAAACCATCTAGAGCTCTTTTTTGGTGCTGTGAGATCTGCAGAAATGTTTAACAGCAATATCAATTGCCAACAATTCACATATAAATAACTTTTTACGCAAAGTACCGTTTAATTTTCAAATGAAAACTGCAGCATCAGAGATAAAACTCATATATATGTTTTAGATGATTCTTTTGGTGATTTTAGTTCTAAAATATCTTTTACTGAAATTGAATTAATAAGAAAATATGATTTGTTGGAGAGAGAACCAACAGTTAGTGATCACGATAATGCAGATATTCCAAACTGCAACAATCTATTTGAATACAAAAAAACTTTGATCCCATATATTGCTGGATAATATCCTCATTAAATGTCAGAATGCACTAGTACTCCCTTTTCATTTAAAACAAAATAGCTTTTTAAAATTCAAAGACATAGGAGGTTTGATTAAACCAACCATAAGTGTTATATGCAAAGAAACAGAAAGGTGTTTCCAAATTAATTGGTTGTTTTAATAGATTGCCTCTTTCCAAATGAAATTGGAATTCTAAATGCATTAGCAAGTGCTGCTTTGAGATCAGTCGATTTCTTGAAAATAATAATTGATCTAGCTCCTCATGTTTGACTCAACTATAAGTGATAACAATATATTTTCCTTGTTTCTTAGCTCATTTGGCAGTTTGGCTACCAAATTAACTAGAAAAATAAATAAATAAATAAATATATATATATATATATATATATATATATATATATATATATATATATATATATATATATATATATATATATATAATAATAATAATATAAGACACAAATAACTAAATTAAAAAATTCTAAAAGGAACCCCTGAGTTGTGTGTACTCACAGTGCTCAGCTAATAGTTCATGCAGCATTTGTAAATTTGTGATATCTATTTGAAAAACTAATTTCAAAATAGTTTATTTTAAAAAGATATTTAGCTGCCTACCATGCAGTTATGTTATTAACCTTCTAGCACACAGCATTGGGTAGTTAAGAACTAAAAGGTGCATAAAGTGTATTATAAACAATATTAAACAAATAATTTATAGTAAAACTAAAATTAAAAGAAAGTAGTTAAATGAAAAATAAACAAAATATGAATAAAATTATTTCAGTTTTTCAGACTTAAAATAATTATTCGAAAGTTGTTTGGAAATTGTTAACTTGTATAACTACTAGTTCCTTATTTGTTCTTACTAATGTTAAATAAACTAATTCTTAATTAAAAAAAACTAAAAATTTTTATCTTATTTAATAACATTTATTTATCTTTAAAAAAGCAAGATATTATTATAATATCTTATTTTTTTAATAATAATAATTATACAAACTTATTGTTTAGAATATATTTTGTTAAACAATAGAGAAATTTGCGTAAATATGTAATATTGCCTTTTTTTTTTAATTATAGTTATGTAAAACCAAAAATTATATTTGAGACATGTACATTTCATAATATTTATATATGTAAATGACATATAAGTTCGTAACAAAAATTTCTTCATTTGTAATCAACCGAAACCATCGCCATCTTGGGAGGCCAAAACTGGCTTCAAAAAATTTGCCGCATACGCTATCCAGTTATATTTTAAGATCAGTGAAAAAAACACATGTTTAAAGCTATTTATAAGTCGGAGCCGGTTTTATGATCTGTTTTGTTCACTTAATATTCATTAGTTTTTGATGTAATCACAATCTTTTTCAGAATATATATTGTTATTATTTTAAGCTAAAATATTAAGAGTAAATTGAAAAAAAAGTTCTTCGGAAAATTTTTAAAATTTACCGTGAGAATTTGGATCAACCGTGAGACCGTGAGGTTCGTTATAAAACCGTGAGTCTCTCGGTAAAACCGTGAGAGTTGGAAGGTCTGGAATGTTTTCTTGATCTTTCATTCAACTCAAAAGCGGAGAAACAACTAAAACTTTATTATTGCACATCTTAATACATATTCATATCGAATACTATCAGGTCCTTGCCTTTCTCTTAACAAGTTTAAAATGAAGGTAAAAAAGGATAGACATTGAAACACAATTGATTTTTCACTGCCTGTTGGTTGGCAAACGAAACAATCTACGCAATTGCTGAGAGCTATTAAAGATTATTTTTGGTAATCCTTCAAAGATTTAATACAAAATAACTCACGAACTATTTAAATGCATACTCTAAATTATCCTTTTCGCTTGTCATATAGCTTCTGAATAGCACTGATAACTTAATAAAATAAATTTTAGCGCATTTTTAAAATAAAACCCCCCAAAACATGACGATATTTCATAAAGATCAACGCAAAGCTGCAGGAACATATTTGTTCCAGTAGATGATAAATTGCATTAGCGCAAAAACCAAAGTTTTCTCGTCTGACTTCCCAAAGTTCAGTGGAAAAAAAAAGTCAGACGAAACATTGTCTAGTATTATCACTGTTCAAACTCCAGATTATATTTTATTTCAAAAAGGCTTTGAACAATTTGATCGCGTTACTTCTCCTGAGTGAGGCAATTTAGTAATTTCATTTCGTGTGAATTTAAAGCATGTTATTTAAATGATGCTATTTAGTGAAGTGCAGGGGCTTCAAGCCTTTTTGATTGGATGACTAAAGTTCAATTTTTGCAATTTTTCCATAATTTTGTCAATTATGCTAGAAATACATGTCTCTATTTAATAATTCTCACCTTTCAACGAAAGCTTTAGACTATTTTAAAGAAAAAAGTATAATGAGGTATTGGTTTGTTTATTACCTTATCATTGCAGTCGCAATGAGGTTTTAAAAAAACTGAACCAAGAAAAAATTTTAAATTAAAAAAATAAAACCACATTCCTGACAGATTTGCCAAATTTGAATGTGTTAAAAATAAGTTAGAAATGGAAGAAAGAAAAAAAAGCAAAAAATTGAAAGATAATATTATGTTGAAACTAGCAAAAGTTTATACGCAATAAAAGTTTGTACGCATTGAAAGTGAAACTAGCAAAAGTTTCTACGCAATAGAAAAAAGTTTAAATTGTGGAAATAGTTCCGCCAGTTTTTTTTTTGTTCGATTTGTGTCGAAATGTTTTCGAAAAGTAAACTAGAGGAAGCCAGGATTTAAAGCACCTAGTGTCAAATTGTAACTATTCATATAGTATAACTGTTAATGATTGCTTAAAAAATTTTTTTCGCTTTTATTTTTAATTACGATATTAAAATTTTTTTTAAATATAGTAATTAAAAGTAATTGAGAAAAAACAACATAAAAAATATTCGTTTTGAGTTCACAAAATATGATTTAAGTTTATTAGGCTCACTAACACGTAAATAATGGTCATTTTTCTTTTTAGTGCCGGCTGGTGCCTCAATAATATTTTTTTAATATAATGAATGGGACTTGAATATGCTACCTTCACTCATTTATTCAAATTAGCTGATATTTACACACAAAAAAAGTGTGCCATATTTGCAACAGAGCTCAAGAGTAATATAGCCAATTAGCCCCCGTCTCCCTTTAGTTTAAAAAGGTAGAGACTATGGTAGAATTTTGTAAATAGATAATTGGTTCATAAAACCAACGCCATCGTATATACATGATAGAAGGAAACGATTTCTCGTTATTGTAAAAAAATATACTTGTAAACAAAAGGAATATTTTTATCAATGGATTTATTATAATAAAGATGTCGATATTTTTCAAGTTTAAAAAAATAAAAATATAGTACTGCATTGTTCTCTTTTTATTTTTTGAATGTTATACAAATACTTTAGATAAGTAAAAGACTTTCATATGCCCAATTATAGCTAAAAAGAAAAAGAGAAATGGAAGTATTTAACAAACGCCTAAGCCTTTGATTGTAAAAAGATTATATTGCGAACTCGTATATTGTGTATCATAAAATGTAAACCATTCTAAAAATATTAAAAAAAAAGAAACTAAAAACAGCCTCACAAAAATAATAAATAAAAAATTCATAATTTAAATTCTTGACATTAAAGAAATCTAAAGATTTGAACTAAATAAACTATTACACATAGTAAAAGGTGAGAAAACTCAATACGTTCATATTCACATGTTTACTTCTTACAAATATCATTTAATTGAATTCTTGAAGCGAACGTCACTCAATAAAGGAAACTATTTGAAAACTCAATTGTCGTTTTTATAGTTGATTTCGAACAATAATCAGCATTTTAGCAACTACTACAGCCTAGAAAAAGCTTTATGAACCCAAAATTTGTCATTCAAAAATTACTTTCCATAGAACTTTTTATTTATTAAAAAAATTAGCAAATTGACGTTAATTTTGGCTTTTCCAAACATTTTCATAACAGCAACACCATCATACTGAAGCTGAAGTAAGTCCTAAACAAACAAAAATAATAAAAAAACAACACTTACACGAAGTGTTACTTTTATAAATATCACACACAAAAATTTTACAATAAAAACCATCTGATTAAAACTTACCATATATTATTTACATAAAATAAATTGTTTATAATTGTTATAAAAATTAAGTAAGTTCAAAAACATTTCCAACCTGAAAAACTAGTTCTACTTTTTCCATGGCAACACCCATAAATTTTGCTGAAACTTCAAAAACACCAACATCTTCAGATGATGTAATTTCAAACATAACATTTTTAAACCTAAAAAAAAAATAAAAAAAAAAAATTTAAGTACTATAATAGATACTACGAAATGCATTCTTATTTGTAAATAAAATCTTACTGAGGCTGTGGCAATCCCTCTATTTCCAAAACAACTTTCTTTTCAAACAACTTTTGTGCGCTATACTTTATTGTTCCAACAACAATGTTATCTGATTTCTTACCTTTCTTTACTTTACCTACTTTTCTGTAAAAATATAAACAAATTAATACAATAGCTCCAGTATAAGATTACAATAACCAGTGAAAAAACAACACATACTTCTTAGTAAGGTTATCAAGACAAACTTTAGTGTATTGATTGTAATAATTGACTTGTTCTTCATAAAATTTAGCCTTTCTATTTAAATTATCTAATGTTTGTTTCAATTTCTGCAACTCTTGTTTTCTTCTTTGACGATACTTGCGTTGATTTCGAATGTCCTAACATTACAAAGAAACAAAGAATTAAACTAAAATTAAGACATGAAATATTTAATTAAACTTGATTATTATATTAAAGAATTCATTTTATAGTAGTAGTTAAAGAGAATCCTAAATGAAAAAAAAAAAGTAAAAATAAAATAATTTTATGCATATAACCATTTTTTTTGGGTAACTTTTTTTTTTCAAGTAAAGAAAACACTATCAGCAACAAATATGAAAAATTGACTGTACAGTAGCTTCAATAAATATTAAATTAAAAGATTGTTATTTTCAAGAACAATTAAAATTTCTTTTCAAACTACAAAGAAAATCTAACGGTTTGAAATAACTATGAACTAAATGTTTAAATTAATAACTTCAGTTATTTGTTTATTTAAATTAATAACTTCAATTATTTGTATGTTGTTTATGAAAAATGTCTAAAGAGAATAAAAAAACAAAAAGAAAACAAGAAACAAAAAAAGAAAACAACAACTCAAAAAACCTGTTAAAACGTCCATAATAAACAATCGCTGACATTGTTTAGAGGTATTGCTTTAAAATAACTAATGATATAGAGAAATATGCTTATGACATAATAAACACTTGCTAAAGTAACTTTCATTAAATTCTAAAAATTTTTTTTTTTACTTTTTTGAAAAGTAAACTTTTTTGAAAGTAGACAAAAATAACAAAACATCAAGTCAATTATAGATATAAACTGCACATTCATTTCATTCAATATTTCATTCATTCATTTAGAATCAATATATTTAATACAAATTCAAAATATAAAATCAAATATTTAATAGCATATTTAATATATTATTTATTGTACTTTTTTTCTTTTAAATAAAACATTAAAAAAATGCTTCTAAAAAATCAAAAACCTTTTAAACACTTTTAATACTGTGTTTAATTGTAAACATATAAGCATTTAAGTTACTTTTTATCTACTTAGTCTTTTATGACATACCATCTTATTTATTTTAAGAGTATTTTAAGAATAAATAAACTTTTAAACCAAGAAACATTTTTAGATGATAAAAAGATGCTTATTTTTGAATACAAATTTAATAAACTTATAACTTTTTAAATATTCTTTTAAATAAATTTTTTTTTTTGTAACCCCATTTAGTAAACCCATTAAAAAACGTAATAAAACATTTTTAACACAAAATTCGCAAAGAATACCTTTGCAATGGCATTTACAATATCTTGGTAACGATTCTTAGAAGAAACAAGCCCTTGCTGCTCAAGAGTTTTTAAATTATGATAAATCTTCTTTTTAATTTCTTTTAAGGACATCCTGTTGAGAAAAAAAAGTGTTACATAAATATAAAAAATGAGGTAATCAGGATTCAAACAATAACATAGAGGATACAAGTTACCTGGATAAAAACTACCTGTATACCAAATTAATTTAAATTAACACAAAATAGTTTAAACTTACTTGCTATCACCAAGTGAAGATGCTGATCTTTTTACTCCACTAGACTTTTGTTTTCCTTCATGTTCATGCCTTTGTTTAACAATACGCGCGTGTTCACTTTCCTGCAATATCACAAAATTTACTAATATTTACTATTAAATATTTTGATTAAAAAGCTGCTGCAAAAATACAGCATCTTTGTAGAAAACAAAACACACAACTACCTGTTGTTTTGTAGCGGGTGTTTCTAATATTTGAATTAAATGTTCTCCTTGTTGCACGCGCATAATGTCAACTATAAGTTTTTTTGTTCTACAATGAAAAAAAAGTTTTCATTACATCAATGAAATAAATAAATGTAAAAAAGTGTTTTAAAAGAAAATAAATAATACTTCAAATCTATATATACACCTATATTTATGGACATATTTTTACAGTATTTTAGATGCATAGCACCTCCATTAGATTGATTTTTACAAGAACTAGAATAAATATTTTGTTTTAGCTAAAAACTCCTAAAATTTTTACCTACATACTTTTATTGTTAGATTTTATTTTCATTGCTTTAAGTAAAAGATGGTTGGAAATAAAGAGTTCACAAAAAAATATGTTCAAATAAAAATGCAAAATTATCACACTGAACCAATAAGAAACATTTCACCTAATTAACAAAATATATCTCACCTAACAAACAAAGCTTTCATATCTGAATCATCATCATCTGGAACTTCGAATTTATTTGTTAATGTTAGTGAAATTTCAGTTTGAGCCATTTTAGCAATTTGTTGTTCTTGCTCTTCTTTTACATCAGACTTAGGTATACCAACAACTTCTTCAACTGTAGGTACATCTCCAAGGTCATCCAATAGTTCTTTAAGAGGATCATGTTCATCACTTGTAATTTCATGTACATGTTCACTTAAAAGCTAGAATTTATTGTATTTCATTTTTATTTATTATTTTAATTGTATTTCAATTTATTTAAATTGTACAATTAATGAAGTGTTATTCAACTAATTTTAAATTAAAAAAATGCGTGCTTATCAATATAAACGATTATTAACAGGATAGTTATTTAATAACTATTATTATTACATCAATAATAGTAACTGAATATTTAAAAAACATTGCAATACTTGATGTGTATCAATGATTTCTTGAACAGTCATGTAAACAACTGGCTTTGTAACCATAGTAACATCAGAATATTGGTCAATATTAAAATGTGATTCAGCATCTTCAACGGTAGAAGCATCAGTAAAAAATTTTCTAAAAAGAAACTTAAATGTGAAAAGAAAATATATATTTCTAAATTTAAATGCACATATGTATATCACATTTATAAACATTAAATAAACTTTTATAGTTAAAATATTTTTGTTAAACTTGAACAGTTTAACAAAAATATTTTAACTATAAAAGAACCTATAATAAAATAAATTATAATAAAAAAAACTTCATAAAATTAAAATCTTATTTACTTAAGTCTAGCAAAAGATTCTGATATATAAGGGTTCAGTGAACTCATGTGAGCATTCTCAAGATCAAACTAAATATTAACAAAAAATTGTAGTAATATTAACAATAATAATCAGAATTATAATTAATAACAATAAGTCATAAGAGAAAAAATAAAACATAAAAAAATAGTAAACAAAAAATTTTTTTCTTTGCATAAAAAATACCATTTTATTTGAGGCTGCATACTGCAAAACTTTAGCTATCAATCCAAGATTTCGTCTCTAAACCAATTATTAATAATTTTTATTAAAACTTAGTTTATTTGTCCGTTTTTCAAAAGCAACAAATATATTTTACTATATAAATAAAAGAACTACCTGATCTTGAGAGAGACCTTTATCAATAGCTATATCTACAATATCAAAAGCATCTGGAGCAACAATAGCAGGATTCATATATCGATAGTATATAAGATTACCAACAACCTATTAGATTTTTCCAAAATAAAAATATCTTTAAATCAATGTTACCCCTCACAAAAAAAACAAGCCTAATATTGCAAAAAACACACACACATATATATATATATTTTTGCAATATTATATATATATATATATATATATGTATATATATATATATATATATATATATATATATATATATATATATATATATATATATATACACATATATACCTATTAGATTTTTCCAAAATAAAAATATCTTTAAATCAATGTGTTACCCTTCACAAAAAAAACAAGCCTAATATTGCAAAAAATACACACACACACACACACACACACACACACACACACACACACACACACACACACACACACACACACACACACACACACACACATATATATATATATTCATTGGCTACATAAAAAATTAAAGAAACTTTCTTAAAATTGAAATTTTATTACTTAAAATGCTTGGATCAAAAATTATCAGGAAACTAAAATAAAAGCACATGCAACCAAGGTTTCATTGTTTCATGTACATGCAACTAAGGTTTCATTGTAGGAAAAAGTTAATTTAATATGCTGGCTAACTCAATAAACAGATTGGAAAACAAGTCTATTAAAGTTTGTTCAGTTAAAGTTATTTAAAAATTTATCTACATTCCAGCTTTGATGAAAAAGAATTATTCATAATCTCTCAAATTTTCGAAAGTTCTACAAATAGGCTTAAATATTTGAAAAAAAAATTTACATTTCCTCCGGTCTGTTTAAAAAAGTTTGTATTTAACATTTTGAAAAAAAATAAACTACCTTTTTTGTGCACACTTATTACAAAAAAACATAGGAAGTATCTTTATTTTTTTGGATTGGTTTAATAAATCATTTGCTCATAATATATTTGTTGTAAAAAGCATAGAACAATAAATTGAACTCTTTTAACTCATATAAACAGTAAATACATATAAAAAGAAAAAGAGAAAAGAAGGTGATAAATGTTTGACATTTTGTAAACTAAAACTTTTTGTTTTGAAGTATCTATTGACAAATGACAGATAAAATTCATTCAAATTTCAAAGGTGACACTAAAAATTTTATACTTATTTTAAGCATAAAAAAAAACATATTAATATATTTCCATTCAGTAGATTCAAGCTATTATTTATTTATTTCGGCATTAAAAAAGAACACAATGTTGTTTTATATAAATAAAATCTACATGCCCGGGGCTAAAAAAAGACAATATTTGCCTTGTCACTATGCCCCGAACTTATTACAGATAAAACATTAACAAAAAAAGTTAGAGTCATCATTGAGTACAATTAAAACTTTCAGGTTATTTACAAGCTTACTAAGAGTTTAAAGTAAAAAAAAAGATATTTATTAATCGACTTTTACAATGAACTCATTTTACCATTTACAAACCAAGGAAGAACTTGCGTGATTCATGTCAAAAGTAAAAAAACAAAAAAGGTAAAAAAATTTTGCAGCATAGAAAGAGTAAGTTATAGGCAAGAAAAGAAAAAAAAATCTGCTGTACTTATGTAAGGACCCACTGTTAATTTAATAACAAAACTTATTGCAGAAAAAATGCATAAAAAAATGCATTAAAAAATTTCAAAAAAAAAGGCCTTTTTTAAAAGTAAAAATTATTAGCCATGAAAAACACCTCTACCTATTTGTAGCAAATTCAAACAATTTTTTTGAAGTCTGTTTTTTTTTTAATAGGATTTTAATTAATTTCTGTACTTTTCACAGACAAATTTGTTGGATGTATAAAATGATGCTCTTAAATAGTAAAATTTTAAATTAAACAATATGACACCTGTATGCTGGGCTAATGATTTGTAAAAAATTAAATAACAATTTTAAAACAAAACTAATTATGGATTATTCCCACTCACCTTCAAAATTTCATCATCCTTTGCATTAGGGAATTTTTCTCTTAGAGATTCCTTGAGTGTCATTGCAATATATCTCATCCCATAACTGAAGAAGAATATAATTAATAATAAAGTAAGTTTAAACAATAAATCTCAGTTTACGAAACTTATAAACAACTTACGGAATTTTGTCAATAGATTTGATAAAGTGATTTAAAAATTTGTCAGAAGCAACTTCAAGGGCTTTAACTGAAGCCTCAATGCGTCTTGCTACTTCTGGTTGTTTCATAGCAAACTCATTATCAACATCATAAGGAAGTTCACTTGGTTTACCAGTTTCACTCTCCATCTGATTTATCCATTGCTTGTACACTTCTGTTGGGTTAGTGTTAATAACTAGATTTTTGTCTGTAATAACTTCTTTCACAAGAGGACTTAAAATATCTCGAAGTGAAGTTTGACCTTTTGAACCTCTAAAAATATTTTAAATATAGTTATTAGTTTGATAAAGAAAATCTAAAGTGTAAAACTATGTAATAAACATCTCTCATTTAAAAGAGCATTTAAAATTATAAAGTGTCTATTATTAAGTTATTTATTATTCTTATCAAACTGTAATTTAAGTCTTCATACTAACAACAACTGTTACAGAAATAACTAAGAAGTGACACCATTTTTAATGGGTTTTTGATGAGTTAATATAACACATTAAAAAGTTAATAAAATAATTAAGAAACATACACAGTTTAATTTACAACTTTAAAACCTTTGAAACTTTTTTTTTTATCTTTTTATCAAAATAGAAACATTTATTTATAGTGAAATTGACAGAATATTTTTTTGCATGTACATTATTTATGAATAAATTTCTCAAGAGAATAAAAATAGTAAACATTAGATAAACTTAAAAACTTGTTTAAATTTCTTTAAGATTACATTTAGGACTTTATGCCAGTATTTAGTAAATAGGGAAAGATACAGTAAAAGGATGCAACTTGTTGAATAAGAAGCCAAGCAAGAACGAGTTTTAGTTTATTGTGATAAAGATGGTAGCTTGTTTGAGCATTGGCCGTGTTTAGAGAAATAGCATAAAAAAAGAAAGGCTAAAGCCTGCTGCTGCTGATGATGGAAATGATGATGGCAATGATGATGATGACAACAATGATGATGATGACAATAATGATGATAATGATGACAATTATTATGATGGTTATAATGATGATGATCATGTTGATCATAATGATGTTTATAAATGCATATATATACAAAATTAAACATAAGTTTTGAAAAAAAAAGTACTTTAGGATGTATAAATAATTATGCAGCCCCAGTCACAAACCTGGCTCTGACTATATTTTATCAAACCTGGCCCTGGTCAAATATCAACCTGGGTCATTTACCAATGCCTCATGACATTAACACAACTGTAATTTCAGCATTTTTTTATGACATTTTATCTTTCATATTTTTAGATAATCAATTGAATAAACTTTTTTACGACATTTTATCTTTCATATTTTGAGATAATCAATTGAATAAGCTTTTGGACAACAAGACACATTTATTATTGATTAAAAACAAGCTTTTTTTTTTGTTTTTGTTAGTATATCAACTTTCCTTACAAAAAGATTTGACTAATATAAATTAAACATGTTTCTTAAATATTTTTTAGATGAAAAAAATCTTTATTATGCATAAAAACCCTTTTGATATATATTTTTTCTTTTTAGATGCTGTTATTCAACAAAACTATGTCATAAAGGGATGCCTAACGGACGAAACATGTTGTCTTCATATGAAAGAAAATGTTTAAAAAAAAACAGGCTAAACCTATTTTCATTAAAACTAAATAATAAATGCATATCAATACAACAATAAAATTATTGTTTTAGTTAAAACTTTCCATTTTTTGTTGGTTCTCAGTGACAAAATTGCAATGATTATGGGTGAAAATAGAAAAAAGATTATTAATGTACAATTCCTATGTTGATAAAAATTTTATTGTTTTTATATACATTTTAAATATTATTTGCGCCTAACCCTATTTGAGTCTGTCTGAATATGTACACTTGACTGCTACTACCTAAATAAACTATAATTAACAACAATATAATGTAACTACAAATAAACAACAATTTAGTTAAAAAAACATACAACTACTTTGAATAAAACATTTAAAATCAAATAAAGTAGTTTCTATAGAGGATTCAAACCCGCTACTTAGACAGCAGCGCCTAAAATTAGAGCAATAAAACATCCACTGCACTACACTAATACAATGCCTAATAGGAAAAATTAATGTATTTAAACATATTTCAAACAATCAACAAATAATGCTTATTTTAAAAAAGACAAAGCAAATATATAAACTTATATATTCTTATAAAATCTTTTTCCTTATTTTTTATAAAATATCTTTTGTAAAAGATATATTAATTTAAAAATAATTCTAATGATTGACAAACCAAATATATTGTTTTATTTTTAATTGCATTTCAAAATGTTTTTGAAATTTAGTTAAAGATTATACAAATAAATATGATTTTTTTATTGTCAGAAAAAAATACTTCAATATCTTAAATGAAAAAAAAAATGAAGTCATGAACTGTTATAAATAAAATACACATGAAATAAACTATAAAGTCTGCAGCGTATATTATAAAAACTATGAGAACCAAGAAAAAATGGAGAAAGCTTCAACTAAAACAACAATTTTAGTTTTGTTGATATCCATTCATTATTCAGTTTTAATCAAAAAAATTTAGCCCAAATATTTTTTTAAAACATTTTCTTTAATAAAAATACAACTTTTCTTGGCAGTTGGGGATACCTTTAAGTCATTTAGTGCTTTTTTTTATTAAACTCATTGTTTAAGAAAAGATTACATAGCTTAAAAAACCATCAGTGTTTTTAAAGAAACTTTAATTTAAACAACTAGACTATTCACAAACAAAGTAAAAGAAAAAAAAATGTGGCTAACAAAAGCTAATGTAAAACTGGTTGTCCAACCTGACATCAAGGATTGGATTTAAATAATTACAGCCTGCAAAACTATTAAAATTAGACATTAAAAACAAATTATTTTTTAGTAATTTTTCTTTATATTCTTATTACGATTGTAAAAGCAATTGATACTGACATTTTATTTTATATTGATACAAGCAATCAATACAGGAAATTGATTTGAGTGTTTTCTTCTATTGCAAAATCTAAATACCTTGCCTAAAAACTATTTACCAGACAATATTTATTGTCTGCAAAAGTTTCATACTCACATTTATAGCATAAAGAATAACTGTATATAAATCATTTACCTATTAAAATGAACTATCATTTTAATTACAGTAGGGTTGCCTGTAACAATTTCAACAATTTGATCAATCTTATCTCTAAAAAAGAAAAAAATTAAAAATTAAATACAACAAAGATAATAAAATACTATATCTAATATCTAAAAACACTTACCCTATTTCTTCACGTAGAGCAGTTTCAAACATCTTTAATAGAAGATACTCTTCCCTTGCATTAGCTGCATAATTATATAGGGTTAAAATCACTGACTCCATAAATTTTGTTGTTTTGATTTGTGGCATTTTGAAAATAAGTCGTGCAAGATAATTTGGATTTGTCTGCAGAAGATAAAATAAATGCTGATAAGCTTCTAACTGTTCTCTTTTCTCTCGACTTAATCCTTTTATACCTTGAGTAGCTTGGGTTGCTGTTAAAGCATCAGAGCGATCTTTTTTGAGTTTTTTGTTGTGCATCACTACATCTTGTAAAGTAATTCGATTACGTACTAAAAGTCCAATTTTTATGTCCATTGTGTTCAAATCATTTTCAAGCTGAGAAAGTGAACGTATTTCCGTAACAACTTGGGCCTTAAGTTTCTGTAGTTCAAGTTCTTCTTGGAAATCAATATGGTCATGCTCAAGTAAATGTAAAAACTTGCGCACACTTTTTACAGGTGGTTGCGGTTTACTCAACATTTTGTAATCATGGTGTGCTAAATTAGCACGAAGAAAAGATTGAATTTGTACCACTTCTTTTATCTAAAAGAAGAAAAATAGCATAGAAAGATAGCATTAAAAAAAAAAAAGCATAGAAAAGGAATTGAATTCGTGAGACCTATTACTGATTTAAAATTAAAAAAGTATATATATAATTTAAAATAAGACAAAAAACACAACAGAAACATAACAATTTACATGATCTTTAAAGTATTTCAAACGATCATTATACTTTTTTTTTGCTAAAAACATTCTTGCAGTTGCTTGAATCTAAATCAAACAAAATGTCAGAAGCAATTTTTGAAAAATGATAACCTAAATAAATAATAATTGTACTATCTAATAAATAATAATTGTACTATCTAATGAACATGAAAACATGAAATATACAAATAGTGCGCATATTTGGACATATTTACCTTAATAACAGCATCTTCATTGCTATGTAACTGTGCTAGTCTATCTTGGTATGCCTTTTTAGCTTGGTAAGATTTCCATGTGGCCTAAAAACAAAAATCTTCAGTCAAGCATTGCAACTTTAAATAAAGTAAAGCATTATTGTATGTATGAATATATATATATATATATATATATATATATATATATATATATATATATATATATATACACATGGTGAAAAAATATTACCTGAATTTTAACAATTGCAGGAAGTTGTTTTTGAACAAAATTTTTCCTTTCTCTATATTCTTTCTTAGCTTTGTATCCACGAAATGCAGCTTGAATTTTTACTGCTGATGGTTCATTAGCATGCAAAAACAATTCATGGTCATGGTTTGCAGTAATTTTACTCAGAATATCCTAAAGTTATTAAGCTATGTTTAATCTCTAACTATTACCAACTAAACATCAATTACATATGTATGAAGTATGTCAACTGTTAAAACCTGTATTTCATCTTTATTAAGATAACCAATGCCAAATTGAAAATTTGGAGGAAGTGACCATCTAAACTCTTTTGACAAAACATTTAAGTAATAGGTGTAACCTTGTGGAACTCTAGTTTCAGTCCACCCAACCCAAGCTATATAACAAAATATATTTTTAAAAATTAATAAACATTTAAAACATATTTTTAAAAATGTTAGTTTTATTAATAAAACTTAAAAATAAACACAATGTATATATACTGTGTGTGTATATATACTTTATTATATCTCTGTATATCCATCTGTGTGTGTATATATACTTTTGCTGATTTATACCAACACTGTCCTAAAACAATTTTGTACATCTTAAGTTTTTCAGACAAAGTAGGAAAAAAAAGGAAAATGAAAAAAAAGATTGTACTTGTCTAAACCCTCTAAACCTTGTTATTTCTTGGTTTGAAAAAACATCCTTTCTTCACCAATCAACAACCTCTCTTGGTACCTTCTACGAAGTAACATGAGGTGGTGAGTTGGTGAAAAAAAGTAGCGGATTTCGAGATATTTATGGAATAAAAAATGACAATGTATGAAAATGTTAACAGTAATCAAAAGAAAAGATGGAGAGTTTTGAAGTAAATATTGATGTGCATCAAGGTTTAGTGCTCAGCCTTCAGCTTTTTATTACCGTCTTGAAGGCTCTCTCTAAATAGTTTAGCAATGCAGAGAGAAAATTGTTTGTATAGTTTGAAAGCAATTTATAAAAAATGCAGTGATATACAAAAAAAAAACTTTTTATGATAATCAGATGGATGTGTCATGATCTTAGACTTGAGATTCAAAATAGTGAATGTATATGATAAAGTGTGGCAAGGAAGATTAATGTTATTTTGATATTTGCACATAGAGTATAAAGTTAATAACTGGGTATCAACATTTAAAGGTATTAACATTAAAAGAGTTTCAGGGAAAAAAAGGAGATAAAAGTAGAAAAACTTGGAGAGCGCACCTTATATATGACATGAAGCTTAAGTTTAGAATAGCCTTGAAATATTTAACATAAGAACTATAAAATTGTATGGTCTTTACATAAGTCATAAAACCATAACAAACTTACATGAATCATTTTTCTGTCCTTTGGCAAATTTCAATTCTGCATGATATTGTTCAGTACATTCAGGTGTAATACTTCTAAGTGCAATACTTTTTGATTTTAATGCAAGTAAAAGATCTGCACTATCAGCATTATCAATTGCCTCATTCACATTGATGATTCCATTAGCCACTGAAAATTATATTTTGTAAGCTATTAAAACTCATGAAAAAATGTTTACTTTAAAAAAATGTTTTATAAACTAACATCGTTCAGCGTCATCAGCAATGCCATTAGCTTTATCAATGCAAAACTGGATTTCTTCATGCCACAGCTCTGAATTTTGATCACCAGAACGCTATAAGTATATAGATTAAAAAACTAAAAGTATATAGAATTAAAAAATTAAAAGTATATAGATTTAAAAAATCATTTTTTAAACTAAATAAAATAGTGCTAAAAAATTTTAAAAAATAAACTTTTAGTAGTTTAAGTTAAGTTCAATCTTATAAATTATCCTTATTTACATCTTGTAGTTCGATAATCCTAATAACCCTAGTTTTAATCCTATTTCTATAGTTATCCTTATTTATACACCCTATATATATATATATATATATATATATATATATATATATATATATATATATATGTATATATATATATATATATATATATATATATATATATATATATAAAATAAATATTTATATGATCATTGTAAGATGTTGTAACATTAAATGGTGATGTGGAAAAATTCTAATTCATTTGATTCAATAAATTTTAATTAAACCATTTTTTTATAGAACTAGATCTTATAGTAGATTGTATATTCTTTAAGAAATGTAAATCTCTAAGTATAATTACTTCATCATTGCACTCACAGCTATTCATAATCCCTTATGTATTTTTCGATGTTGTTTGATTATTTTTGAAGGCGTTAGATATATACCAAATACGATTATAATGGTACGAATTTTTGGGGGTAAAATTTTATTCTTGAATTATGATATATAAAAATAGATTTTTTTTTTAATAAAATATGGTCATATCTCATATTTATCTGCCTGTATAACATTTTAATATTGGTACTTTATATTTGAGACAAAAATTATATGATATAATATATGATTTATTATTGTATTCTTTTATATTTTGAACATTTTATCAACTGATTAATTAATTGGCATAAGCCTTTTTCTGTACATCATCAATGGTATCAGCCATTAATTGATATGCTACTAATATATATATATACATATATATATATACATATATATATATATATATATATATATATATATATATATATATATATATATATATATATATATATATATATATATATATATACAGGACAAAATTATAATTTTTAAGAATTTGTGCTAAAAATCAAAGAGAAACACTATCTTTTGAAATTTCATTTCTATAAACATGCTTTTGGTCAAAAAAATAATTATATTGAAAACAAAAAATTTTATTCAATAAAAAAATCTTATTTTCATAATAAATTAAAATCATATTTTCATTAAACATTAAAACCTTATTTTTATTATAAACTAAAATTTTATTTTCATTATACAATTAAATGTTTCCATAATCAGTATAGAAACTTGAAAAAATGATTTACTTAAAGTTGAACTAGGAAAAGATATTCGAGTTCAACTTTTTACTGCTTCAACTAAAAGGGTAGCAACATAATTTAGATTCACACTAAATCAAAACAGTACCTGAATTTTTTCTAGCTTTGCTTGTTTTAAAATAATAGTGTACAGTTCTGCATTTTTTGGACGAACATTGGTAAGTTTGGCTGTTGGCAGTTCAAGAGCTTTCAATATAATATGTGGATTAGCATTGGAGATAGCTTCATTTATCTTTGAGAGTGCTGCTAATACTAGAAGGTAATAATTTAATATATATATAATACATTTTATAAATAATATATATATAAGGTAAAAATTACATATATATATATATATTTTATAAATAATATATATATAATACATTTTATAAATAATATATATATATATATATATATATATATATATATATATATATATATATATATATATATACACACACACACACACACACACACACGCATCTGTGTGTGTGTGTGTGTGTATATATATATACCTTTCCTTACTTTTACTTAAGCAAACGTTGGCGTTCGCCTTTAAAAATTTTTAATAATTTTTTTGCCTTAAATTTTTAAATGTTTATTATAGTTTTCATTTTTTACTGTGCATTTAACAAAACCAATAATATGATATTTTATCATTAAATACTTAGAATTTTAAATATAGTAATATTATTTAAGTATTTAATAATAACTTTAAATAATAACTTATTAAATACTTAATATTATATTATTTTTAAATCTTTTAAAAAAGAAATGTCAAAACAACTTTTATTTTTTGTTCTTTTTTATTTAATTTTCTTCAAGTTAAAATGTTTTTTTTATAAGTAAATAAATTTAACAAGCTACATTGAGAAAAATTCACCTTTTTGTATTAATAGATAACAGTTGACAGTCATAAGGTTATTGCATATTAGTTTCATTAACTTGCACGCACTTTGCAAATGCGTAAAAAATTGTTTTGAATTAATCAAAAATGGATAAAATTCAATAAGCATCTTTGATAAATCTAACTATTATGTCTTATTAACTAGAATAAAAGTTATTTGAAAATAAAACTCCCTTATAATTGAATAAAAAATTATTTGAATAAAATAAATAAAAATTGAAAGAATTAAAAATAAAGGGCCTTTAGAAAAAAAAAAAACCGGGGCGGGGGGCCAAGTGTTGTTGGTCCTGTTATTTGATATTTCTCTCAAATTAGACGTTCGTCAATAAATAAAGAAACAAACCTCAAAGTTTATTTAAAAAAAAACAGGATTTGTCGCGCCCTGTATATATATATATATATATATATATATATATATATATATATATATATATATATATATATATATACACATATATTAAAGATTGTTTACAAAAACACAAATAAAATTATCAAACTTAAAGGTAAATTATTTTAAAAAGGTAACAAACTTTTTAAATTAAAAAATTACAATAAACTTTTGTTATCATTACTTCTACTATATTGTTAATTATTTTACAATATTATATTGTAAATATTAATATTATTAATACTACTACCATAAAATTTTATCATCACTATTTATTTCATAACAACAAAACTTTTTTTTTTAAGAATGACCAAAAAAATTTTCTCAGTCTAATTCGTCAATCAAACTCAACTGGCTTGCATAAACATAAATAGCCACATGAAGACAAACAGCAGAACATGAACTGCATGACAAATATTGCGGAACATGAACTGCATGTTAGCATTAGAACACTTTTAATGCAAACAATACAAAATTAATCAAATAATTGTAAAGGTTATAAAATGTTTAAGTAAAAAAAAAGGTTTTACATTGAAAATACTCTATATCTTCTGGATCATTTATAAGATCATCCTTTTCATTATTTTCATGAGGATCGCGAGGCGAAAAGCAAGTTTTCTTTATTTGAGTAGAATAATAACCAGCTGCAAATTGAACTTTATTTTTCATTGAGCCCCATATGGTTTTTTTTTCTTCTTTCTCATCATTAATGATGGGATCTTTTTTAAAACCAGGAGAATCCAGTTCAGAAAATAATGGTTAAAACATTTGTCATCAACTTGTTAATTTCTTATGTATTTTTAACTCTATTTTATTATACCAGCTATTAATTTGATAACCTAGAGGCATTATTTGCTGTTAATTTGTATCCACATTTTTTTCTTCCTAATAAGACTTTTAATCAAACAATCCAAAAATAAGATAAAAATGGACAAACTCACTTTGAATTAAATAATTGAGTATTTTAATAATACATAATTCATTCATTTTAAATCAAAAAATCAACTCATTCATTCAAATATTAATTGATTTTAAATCAAACATTTATCTATAGAAAAATTTAAAAATGAAAGAAACTTGTTAATCATATATAGCTGATGAAAATAAGAAAAAAAAAAAAGTTTTTTCTGTTTGCAACTTAAAAACTCTAAAAATTCATAATGGCAGAAATATGAGTCCTTATAAATATGATATGAAAAATTCACAAATCTATTTTAGATACAGAGTTTAAAATAAATAAATGTGAGATTAAAATAGTATTCTCACTTTGACAGCACATTTTGTTTATTTAAACACAAAACTTTTCATACCAGAAATTAAAATTGCACAGTAAATCAACTCAGCATTGAAACCCCTAAATCTCATGATTTGACATTAAAAAAAAAGTCATAAAAATGTTAATTTTTTGTGTTTGAAATCATTATAATTTGCTAAGAATATTTTCATTGGTTGGTAATATCTTTACAAATTGATTGCATGAAAAACACTAATAAAAAAAAAATAATCATATTTTAAAATTAGCTGATAAAAAAACTGTAATACCAATATTCAACCAATGAAATTATTCTTAGCAAATTTGTTTTAACCAATAAATATGTTCTTAGTGAATTTATTTCAACCATTGAAAATATTTGTACTAAACTTATTCAAATTTATTACGATATTATAAAAAATATATATAAAACATCTATTGAATATTGCAATTCAACATTACTTACTGTCAATTTAAAAAATTTTCAACTTACAGTCATTTTCCTCTTGAACTTCAGTGTTAACATACTCAATAAGAGCTTGAATTTCAACATGGTTCAAATCATCATGATCAACACCAACTTCCTAATACAAAACTTCATATATTATTTTTTTTAGGTTTGATTTTTAGAACTTTATAATCAAAAAAACATACATCTCTCTTTTCCTTTTTAACAGCAACAAAATGTGATAGGTATCTAGAAACTAGAGATTCATCCACACCATTAAGTCGCGCATCAGGATTCTCCAAAGTTGAAACTAATTTATTTTCATTATTCATGTCAATGGCTTGATTGACAGCAGAAACTGCCAGTAAAACTAGTAAAAATAAAAAATTATATTGAGAATTTTGTGAATCAATAAAAACCAGTCAAAAAAAGCTAATCTTTTAAAAACTCAATTCTACAACTTCAACACCTTCAATACAATGCTGTTCTGCAAAAAAAAATTTAATCAAAAAACACTGTAACAACAACTCAAGGTTTAAACTCCATGTTTAAACCTTGTCCTTTAAATCCTGTCCCAGGGAAAAAATATAACTAAATTTAATGATTATATTTTAGTTAAATTATTATAATAACATATTTAAAGTAGTTAAGTTAAATATATTAGAATAACTGATACTATTATTTATCAAAATAAATTGATTGTAAAATAAAAGAAATATCTACAAAAACTGGATTTCCAGTTTGCATTATTTTTTTTGACAGTTTGATTTAAAATGACAAAAGTGGTTGTGTTTTAAAGCTTTGTAAAATTTAAAATTATTCAAGAATTTCACAAGACAATTTAACTATTTTTTATTTACTATTTATTATTATTCCAAATAACTATTAGATATAATTATAAGATTATTTATAATAATAACATTTGTCATAAATAAACACTTAATATTGCTTTTAAAACATTTTGTTATATTCCTACTCCATTTAAAAACAAAATTTTAATTTAAAAATCCTTCTCCTATATGTGATTCATCACTCTAGTTTTCACTCAAAAAATGAAAATGAATAAAATATAATTTGATACATTAAAAAAAAAAAATCAAAATTAAAGTCTTACGCTTTAAACTTTCAGTGAGGTCATCATGAGTCAAATCCTTTTTAAAAAATAAAATTATAAACTTTATTATTGTTGACACAAACAAAAATACAAAAAAACATACAAAATATACTGACACCTAATTAACATAATAATGAAAAATAAAACACAAATATTTTTTTATTAAAAAAATGGATTTAATTTTTTTTTATAATAATAATAAAAATACTAAAAATAATAAAAACACTTTTTTGTTAATAATATTTGTAAATTGAAGTTATTGAATCGCTCACATCATGCCCCCTTTTTTTATGACCACACACACCATGCTAAAATTGTTAAAACTGTTTTAAAATAAAAAATTAAAACTTACTGATTGTTTTTCGTGCTTAAGTTTCTTTAGGTTGTCCATGTACAAATTAGGTCGAGATTTATCCACAACAGGTAATAAGCCTTCAGGACGCTGTAACCAGACCATTAATTCTTCAGGCGATCCTTTGTCTAACAGTCTATTGATTTGTATTACAGCTCCTTCCACTATATAAAAGTGTTATATATGTACATATATGTATGAGCATACATATATAATTTAAACTCAGAGTTTCATCGATGAGTTAAACTCAGATACACCTTTTTTCTATATTATATATAAGGTTTTTACTCATGAAAAGTTTTTACATAACATAGAATGAAAAATAAAAAAATTATTAAAAAAACAAATACAACGATGTGATGTCACATAAGCAGAATGAAATATTTACATAAATGTTGGTTCACTTTAATAAAGACTTTCAATATGAATTAGTTTAGAAAAGTAATTGGAAGATACCAAAATACCAAAAAAATTAAAACTTACTGATTGTTACTGTTGTAAATACATAAATTGACTGACTATCAAGAGTGCCACTACATTGACTAGGGGTTTGGGTTGGGACAGCAATCATTTTTTTCATTATTTTCTGTTTTTTTATTTCTTTATTATTTTCTTATTATCTATTATAACGTATATAGATCAGCAAATGCTTAATAGTTTGGCTTATCTTTATAGCATACAGCTTTTTCAGAAAAAGAAAAGACGAAATGAAAAGTTTGCAATCCTAAATCTGCAGTCGATATAGCAGCACTCCTTTAAGACAGCAGGCTACAAGAAAGTTGATAATTGTTCTGAAGCCCCCGGCAACAAGTTATTTCAATCTGATTCACAGTGTTTATATATATACAAAATTATAGCTGTAAATATATATATACATATATATAAATTTAAATATAAACACAAATATAATGCTTTTACAGGAAGCGCCTGCTGTTGCACACCTTGTCTGCCCACACATAAAGTATTTTCTCAAGACAACTTGATTATGGCTGCTTGTACATTTTGAAATATTAAATGTTTTAAAAATTAGGCTAAACTAAACATAAAAAACAAACAAAAAACAATCAGCTAAAAATAAAATAAAAACAAAACAAACTTAATAAACTAAAACTATAAAAAAAAAAAAAAAAATAACTAAAATAAAACTCAAAGGTTTTAAGGAAATTATTTTAAATGTTTATTATTTAAATTATTTTATTTGTTATTTTACATTTGGAATAAATAACTTCAAAACTTTGATCTTTTTAAGCAATTTTATATTACGCCAAACTTTTTTAAATAAAGTAAAAAATTACTTTGATTGATGTTAGTTGTTCATTTAAATATAAATAATATTATATATAATAACTTGATTTTTATTTAAAAAGTATGTATTTTTGATGATAAATAACTTCGATATTGCAAAATATCTTTTAATTAAATATTTTTATGCAAAACTCTTCTAAATAATAAATTACTTCTAACGAATATAATAAACACATTTTATTTAAAAAATATCTAAAATTAATTAATTTTATATAATTTTAGTATTTTATATAACTTTATAAATTTATATAAATATGTATTTTTTCTAATAAAATACACACTTAAATAATAACAAATTTTTTCTTACAAGTTTTTTCTTTACAAGTTTTTTTTTTTTTTAATGTTTCTTTGTAGTAAACAAAGGGGAAAAAAAATTAAACCTTAGCGATAATAATGTCTAGAATACGTAACTTTAAAACTTTGACCATTTCTACAGTTTTTTTAAATAAAAAAATTAAAAAAATAGAAATCTTTTAAATGATTTTTATTTTATTACTTTATTAATTTTTTTTATTTAATTCCTTTTTCAATAAAATTTCTTTTGAAAGTTATAGTACATTTTTCAGTCAAGTTGTCTAAAAAAACTTTTCTGTGTGTACAAATAAGGCGTGCGACTGCACATGTCTACTGTAAAAGCCTGATATATATATAAAGTATAAATTAATTTAATTTTTAAACTTAATTTATCAACATAAAAAAATAACATACTATTTCTAACACGGTCAGCAAGATAGTTAGCACCGTTAATTCCACTTTGAATTTCTTTATGTTCTAAACTAGCATACTCAAGTCCTTCTCTCTAAAAATATCATAAACATTTACTTTTATGTTAAATTTCTTTATCTCAATAAAAATGAATCAATCAAACCTTAGCTTTGTTTGCTTTCTCATCTCCAAGATTTTGCAAATACCATGCACTATTTTCAAGCTTGACATTATTTAAACTAGCAATTTTAGACAACAAGACATTGATTAAAGTCTTCTCGTCACGATGATTAATAGCTCTGTTTATTTCTTCAATACAATTTTTCACTAAAGAAGTTAATAACAAATTTATTTTAAAATTACTTCAGAAGTTATTTTAATACTGTGCCAGAGGTGGAAAGTAACAAACTACATTTACTCACATTACAGTAATTGAGTAGGTATTTTTTGAATTTCTACTTTTTAAGTATTTTTTTAAATGTGAATTTTTACTTTTACTTAAGTTTTTTTTTTCTAAAGTATTGTACTGCGTTACATTTAAAATCATATGCATTACTGAGTAAAAAAATTTATCATGTATTGTTTAATTTCACAAATACTATGATTTAACTCTTTTTTATAACTTTGATAAAAAATAGCACCTGTTTTATAACTTTGTTCCTTATAGTTTTCATTATGTTTTAAATGAAGTTATGAAGACATCAAACACGTGCACCGCTGTTGTTTCAAATTTATAATCGTTCTTTAATCATTTTTATTAGAATTTTAAAATAAAATTGAAATCGAAGTTTTAATATGTTTACATTTTGTACATTAAACTACGCACAAAATGTAAACAGTAAAGTACAAGTACTGTAAAAAACATGAAAACAAGAAGTTGTTATTTTCAATTAATTATATACTATAGTTTTTTATAAAATTATGCCTAATTTTAGCAAGATGGAAGAAATAACATGCTTTAATTGATGAAATAAATATTATATAATGACATATTTTAAAATCGTATAATTTGTATTAATAAACGCACACTTAAAAATATCAGTTAAATATAATAGTTCTAAATATATAGCTTTCTTTCTTTGTTTTTTAGAGTTTTGCTCACTTTAAAAGTCGACAAACTTGAAGTTTGTTTTTTGTCGATTTGAAGTAATGAGTAAAGTAATAATAGAGTTTGCATCTGACAAATCAGATGCAAACCCAGCTGAATTGGAATTGCAACCAACTTCTTTTGAAGCAAACTTGTAGCCATATTTAAGTGACCACTTTGACTTCAAGTGCAAGAAAGGCAACAGCTTTATTTATGCAGTGTAAACTGTGTTTGCCCAAGTTGACTGAAATATCAGCATATAAAAACTCTACCTCAAACCTCCACAAGCATGTTGAGGTAATTTAATATTAATTGTATACTTTTATAATATTTTAACACTTTTAACACTGAGCAATATTTGGTGTTAAAAGATTTCATGCAAACATTTTAAATTTAGCATGTTAAATGAATATGACAGTTAAAATGATAACAAACATTTTTTTAAAGCGAAAACATCCATCAAAGATGAAGGCCTTCAGTGACTTTGCGACAACAAGGAAGCGAAACCTGAAACTACCAAAAATCCCAGCAAAGCAAGAAGAAATAAGTGACATGTTTGCTATAGGTGCAAACAAATGTTTGTCACAGGAAAAGGTTGACAAGCTCATGATCCAATTTATTTGTGACGGTCATCCATTTTCTTTGGTTGAACAATCTGCTTTTAAAAAATTTTTACATGCACTAAATCTGCATTACAAAGTCATATCCAGACTGTCTCTTCGGATCAGAATTAATGATGCTAGCATTCAGTTAAAGAAGACTTTTGTGACAGCTCATAAGATTGATGAGGAAACCTTGGAAAGGAGATCCGCACTTGCTTGTCAGAGATTGAGGGGTCACACACCTTTGATGCCCTAGCAGGCACTCTTTATGACATCCATTATAAATACAGAATATGGGGAAAAGTGGTGAGAACCACAACAGACAGCGACTTTAACTTTATCAAAGCATTTAGTGTTTTTGGTGAGAAAAGCCAAAATCAGGAAGCAGATTCAGAATCAGAACAAGATGAGTACCTTGACACATTTGACATCCTGGGAAAGGACAGTAGTCTTGAGTACCAGCTTCCTCCACATCAAAGGTGTGCATGCCACTTGTTAAATATAGTCACCACAACTGATGCTGCCGTGGCAGAAAAAAACAATGACACATACAAAAGGCTATTACAAACTGCTTTTGGGAAATGCAAGCAATGTGGAACAAAGCAGGTCGGTCAGGCATACTTGGCAGCAGAAACTGTTGAAGAGAAATACAAGCTCCAGCTCATCAAGCCAAATCAGACTAGGTGGAACTAAACATACGTAGCTGTGAAGAGAATGTTAAGGATCATACAAGAAAAAGGCCCTGATTATATCAGAAATGTGTGTGAAGAATTCAAAGTAGCAATGTGAGTTTTTTAATATAATTTAATCAGTGTAATCAAGTAAGTATAAAATAATACTGATTGAAATAATTACTTGAAGTTCCTATTCTCATATTTTTTAAATACTTATTCCACACGTCTCTGTGCAAGAAATGTCTATAAAATTGCATTTGTTGTGGGTCCTACACGTTGAATCCACTTGAAATTGTTTTCCTGATGGAATGTTGCGCTTGTATGAAACCTGTTGTTAAAGGAATGGACATCCTTTAGTCTGAGACCAACACACAGATGGGATGGCTCCTGCTAGTGATCTTTTAGTTACAAACAAAATTCAGCTGCTTGAGACATCCTCCAAAATGTGTCCGCCCCTTATTAAAGCAATTCAGGATGGTGTCCAAAAACATTTTGGTAGAATGATGCAATACCCAGAACTGCGGGCTGCAGCAATTCTTCTGCCAAAAATTAAGAACACCTAGACTGATAGGACTGAAATTATAGGAGTAGGTATGATTTCCTTTTTTTATAACATAGTGTAATCTGTTTTGTCTACTTTTTTTACTAATTAATCATCCATTGTTAAGTATAGTAAAATGAACCTTTGCATTGCTAAAAATAAAATATCTATTATTTTGTTTTTAAACAGGTCTGGTCTATGTGAGACAACAGATTGACCAGATGGCCGAAATGGAGCAGGTTGGGCAACATTATTCAGATGAAGATTTCTTCTCATCAATGAAATCGAGAAGATCGCAAGGTACAGGGGAGGTTGATGGGTACCTTACTTGCAGTTCGAACAAAATGGATTTGTTGAACTCATTTCCACGCACCAAAAACCTTTCTCTTAAACTGAACACCGGTCTTCCTGCCTCTGCTGCTTGTGAGCATCTATTAAGCGGTGCTGGACTCTTAATCACTGCAAAGCGGGCAAGAATAAAATCAGCCAACTTTGAAAACCAACTGCTTCTCAAACTTAACAAAAAGTTTATAGTTTAAATTTATTCTGAAAAGAATAGACTACGTAATTTTTGTTTTTTTTATTCGACAGCTTTGTTATCTGACAGGATGTTAAAAAAGTAATGCAGTAACTTTTACTCTGAGTACATTTTTAAATAGCTACTTTTTACATTTACCTGAGTAAACTTTTCGACTGGTAACTTTTACTTGTATTTGAGTAAAATTTTACTCAAGTAATAGTACTTTCACTTGAGTACATTTTCTTTTATTTTTTCTACCTCTGTATTATGCAAACTATTATTATTACTATTATCATTATAAATTTATTTCAGATCACATAGATTCATAGAGTAAATAAAGAAATAACCACAACAAAAAGAGAAAAAAAAAACGATTAAAAAAAGCACAAACAGCTCTTAACTAAAATAATGATGAAAACCAAGAGTTTGAATTGTGTAGAATACTGTCAAATGTAGGTAAACCAAGTACAAAAAAAAAAAAAAAAGTAACGCCAAAGTTTATAACCAAAAAGTATTTTTACACACTTTATGTATGTATACATATATATACAGGCCTTGTTAAGAAGAGTTACGGTGTTGGCATTTTATGTACGACAATGGCAATTTTACCTACGCATTAAGCTTTTTATGTCACACCAAAACTTTTATTAATTGGAATATTTAAACAGTCTTTTGAAATAAAAACAATACATGTTTCGACTAATACTAGTCATTTTTGGTTAAAATTAAATATTTAAAAGTTTTTAACTACCTATAAAGGTATTAAAAAACAAAATGTTTTTACAAAAATACAATAAAATAAATTGTTAATTGTAAATGAACATGTTGTACTAAAGAAATAGGAAATAACAAAAGAATAAGTCAATAAGATACACAACATGTATAGAAAGTAATAGCTAAACAGAAAGTGAAAGAAACAGAAAATGTCATTTGTATGGTTAAATAAATTTTTTTCTACTTTCAGTTTTTTAATTAAAGTTTATTTTATTATACTTAAAATAAATTTATAATTAAATATTGTTAAACTTAAATCTATTTCATTAATTTTAATTTAAATTAAAAAAAAAAAAAAATTAAAATGCTCCATTCAACTATTTAGTTTATTTATTTATAGTTTCAAATCAATAAATTTTTTTTATCCCATTACAAAAGTACTAATATACAAAAGTAATTTATAACAGTATATTAGGGGGTTGACTTTTCAATTTTTTCACTTAAAAATGAATGGGTATATTTTTAAAAGCTGACATTAAATATGTTTATGGAAATACATGCTTTTAGATCTTTGGTTGCAAAAACATCTCCTTTAGAAACTTTTTTTTTTTTTTTTTAAACAAGCTAAAAAGGTAATCTTTTTTACGTTTTTTATACATTTTTTATTGTTTTGCATTATACGAGTAATGGTAATATATATATATATAATTTTATGGATATATTGTTTTAAATCAAGGTGGTTATTTTGTGTTTAATAAAATCTACAATTTATATAACAAAAAATGAGTTATTTATGTGTACTTAAAATGTAAAATAGATTTAATTTTAAGCTTCATATGTAACTTACAATTATAATTAACGTATACTTTACATTTTAGATATGTCAAGAATAAGCTCGCAGATAGCTGAAAAACCTGAAAATATCAAAGCTTGGTCTCAAATCTAGTCCATTTTGAGAAATCAAAATTAACAAGATCTCACATACCCAAAGTTTTAGAGCCACTTAATAATTTGAATAAAATACCAAAAGCTTATTCTGTTATTGCTCGGTTTATCTGTTTATCAAGTTTAGAGAAGTAGTTTATTCAAGAGGTAAGTGTTGGCGCAGAATTATCTGATTTTTGGCTCAAGCTTAGTTTGACAAAAATAAATGAAAGGTCTATAACAAAAAAAGTGGAAATTTTCATTAACAAATATCATTCAGTTCAAAAATCTAAACAATGTCTTGAAGAAAAGTGGGATTATTTATTTGATATAACTAAAGTAAATGGTAACTGGCTTAGCAACGAAGACAAAGCATTTTATTTTTTACAAGTGGATACTAATGGTCAAGTTAGTTATTGTACATCAAAAATTGTTAAAGTAGATCTATCTAAGGCTGGCAGGAAGAGACCTAGCATACCTGAAACAGAAACAGTAGAGGTCAGTGACAACAATGAAGAAGGAAATGAACAAAATGATGAACAAGATTCTAATTATATTCCTCCAGACAAAAAAGTTAAGAGAAAATATGAGAACACCACTGTGGCTGTTAATTTAGTTATGAAGTCAAAACTAAGTATTTAGAAATCAGCAGAAGTTTGCAAAAATTTATCTGAATGTGGTGTCAATGTACAAGCCCCATCTAAATCTGGGGTTTATAGAGCTACAATGTCAGCAACTCAAAAAATGAAAAAGCACATGATAAGTAATTTAAAAAATGAGAATTGGGTGTTGCATTTTGACGGTAAAGGAATGTCAGAGAAGGAGTATCAAGTCTTGGTTTTAAAAAATGCAGAAAAGGAGATGAAACTAGCCATTTTAAAACTAAATAATGGGAACGCTATTAGTATTTACAGTGGAATAGTTGAAGTGTTGGATAAATTTCAACTATGGAGTAGTATTAAAGTTATAATATCTTGTACTACAAGTGTGAATACTGGGAGTAGAAATCAAGTTGTAATTCAACTGCAAAGAGAGTTTGAAAGAAAAAATCTTGAAACATTTCAATTTATTAGTTGTCAGCATCATGTGTTGCCAGATGGAATTCAAGAGCAATCTATGTCCTTCTGCCTTTTGTTTTAACTGAATTGGATAATAATCAATTGATTTGCGACTTCATTACATTAACTTGGTCTGATATATGGTTTTCTGACATGCAATACTCAGAACATGATTTTAAAATTTAGAACAAGCAATAATTTCAACTTCAGCCATCAAGACCTTAAAAAGATTTTGGTCACAGGAGTCCAGCAGAATACAAGGAATTGAGAGATCCAATATTTGTGCTAAAAGAGTCATAAAAGTTATGCAAGAAATTCATGCCAGAGATATAGACAAAATGAACTACAGATTTATTCTGCAAAACAATTTTTAAATTGTATTTAACTGAAAGTTATTTTGTCAAAATAAATTGTTATTTATCTGCTAATTTGTCAATTTTTATGTATTTCTCAAACAAAAACATATTTTTCTAATTACGGGGGACGTTTCTGTAACTTGAGCCAATAAAACTTTAAAAATCGGTAATCTAATGCAGAATGTCATATTTTAGCACTTTACCCAAGTATAGTTGTGAAAAAGTCAACCCCCTACTGTATAGAAATGCATTACGGATAAACCATAATCAAGACTGAAGGCAAAATTATTTTAGAGAATTTTTTTAATAAACTTTATAAAACAAATTAGTGAAAAGATTATTTTTATAGTTTTGAAATTGATCTTTAAAAGTTTTTTCATTATCATTAATCTTTTAGATTGATTATATAATGAACGCCGATTAGAAATGATTAACTAGTTTATGAGTAGTAGGCGAAGATTTTGTTAAGGTCAAAATGTAAAAAAAAATTGTTGATAGTATTTTTTTTTTTTTGACTGTCAAGAAATTTACCTATAAACAATTACCCCTTAATTTAAATAAAAAAAACAACAACAACTAAATTGTGAGAAAGCAAACATAAGACGATAATGTTGTGTTATGAATGTTTTAAGAAATAAATAGCATAAATTTGAATAAGAAAAAGTTTTTTAAAACAAGGAAATTTTTTTTTTTCAAACAACATATTTGTTTTATTGATATATTTTTATATAACGATATTGTTTAATTTAAAGATATTTTTTTAAATATTTTCCAAAGATTAAGACTAATTTTTAATGTGGCTTATATATATATACATACATACATGTATATATATATATATATATATATATATATATATATATATATATATATATATATATATATATATATATATATATATATATATATATATATATATATATATGTATATATATATATATGTATATATATATGTATATATATATATATATGTATATATATATGTATATATATATATGTATATATATATGTATATATATATATATATATATATATATATATATATATATATATATATATATATATATATATATATATATATATATATATATATATATATATATATGCCTCAGCAGGAAATAGGTGCATGCATGAGCAGTGAATTGCTTTTTTCTGATATTTATGTATTTAAGCATCTTAAAGTTTTAGAAAAATTGCTTAAAACCAAATTTGTTAAACTGTTAACAGTCTAAAAATTTATTTTTAGATTAGGGTTCGCGAAATTAAACTTATAGCTATTTATATATATTGCACTGAAATAACTTCAAGCGAGAAAGCAAATAATTATAAGAAAAGATTTTTGTAATAAAAACTTGAATGAGTTTGACACTTTTAAAACTGTTTTTGTGTAATTCAAATTCAAACCAACAAATTTTTATTACTATTTATTTAAAAAGATTTAATTTAAGTTTTAAATAAGCGTCTATCTAATATTTTCACTTTGATTAAGTCATATTTTCGAAGTTAAAAATACAACTATAAAAATATAGTGTATTAAAAAGTAATTTTATTTTTAAGAAGTTTTTAAATAAAAAATAGAAAATTTAAATCTTGAAAAATCTTCAATTACGAATTTTTTTACCTTGACAACACTCACAAAAACCTAACAATGAATAAACCTTTTTTTGCTTTTTTTTTTTTTAAAACATTGTGTAATTATGTGATACTTATTAAAGCGATATTTGTTTTAAATGTGATTAAATTTTTTATTATTATTAACGGGTGGCTCAAGATAAATGGCATAGGTAGTACTTTTATGATAACTTTGTTATTTTTTTAGCTAGAACAGTGAATTTTTTTTTAAAAGATTTATTATTAAATTCTCTATAAATCTGTCTTGATGGCTTTGTTTTATGGTTTTTAATTTTATTTGTAGATAATGAAATCTAAAGATTGGCAAAAGCTTGTACTTTCTGAATACCAAAATGGTGATGGTCCATCAAAAATATTTGCTGATATTAAGGGTGTCATTGGGTTTTGTACAATAAATCGGTGGTGTCAAATGATAAGAGAGACAGGCTCTATCGAGTTGAAATGTCTATCAGGTGGTCCAAGATCAGTTCGAACAAATGCAAACATTAAAAAAATCAGAAGTGGTATAAAAAGTAAAAAGAGGATTTTATCTTGAAAATTAGCTAATGAACTCAATATCTCCAGAACAAGTGTTCAAAAAATACTTCAAAAGGATCTCAATTTTCAGGCATACAAACACAGAGTTGAACCACTGCTTACACTGTCGAAAATTCAAGAGAATTAAATTTGCAAATTAAATAAGAAACCATTTTCGAAAAGAACAAACACAGAAAATTATGTTTTCAGATGAAAATTTTTTCGATTTAAATGGTATGTACAATGCCCAAAATGATCACATATGGTCCACTAATTGTAATGAAGCTGATAAAGATGATGGTATTAAACAGAAACAAAAATTCCGTCAAAAGGTAATGGTTTGGTTGGGAGCTTGTTCAAAAGGTGTTACACCACTGGTTATTTTGGACAAAGATACAGTAAATCATGACTGGTATATAAAAAAAGTGTTGCCAGTGGCCTTGAAATATGGAAACGAGATGTTTGGACATTTCAACAAGATGGAGCAACCTCACATACGCATCATTAAACTCAACAATGGTGTCACAATAATTTTCCTGCTTTTATTGACAAAAACCACTGGCCTCCAAATTCCCCCAATCTCAATCCTTTAGATTACTCAATGTGGGATGAACTCATTCACCAAATGAAATGGAATAAAATTAAATCAAAATTAACATTAATTCAAGAACTTAAACGAGCTGTAAAAAACAGAGTAAATGTTGCTTTAGAAAGCTGTACTAGTTGACCAATCGCTTATATCCTATGTCAAAAAATAATGGAGAATATTTACATTAAATAAATCATGTCATTTTGTAGAGAATTTAATAACAAATCTTTTTTAAAAAAAATTCACTTTTCTAGCTTAAAAAATAACTAAGTTATAATACTACCTATGCCATCACATTACTGTAGTATTAAACTAATTGAATGTGCAAAACAAATAAACAATAACATTTAATAAAATACTTACAATTAACTTTATTGACGTGACCTTGAATTTCAGCCTGAGTTAAGTTGCGATCATATACATCAAGATCAGTCTCTTGTTTTTCTTTTATTTCATATTGAGCCAACTTTTGTTTTTTAAATTCGTATAATATGCTATGATAATCTGATGATAGACTTGTAGTCAAGTCAGAAAGCCGTGCATCAGGATTTTGGAGAGCTTTCATTGTTTCAGCTGGATTATTAGTCTCAAGAGCTTCATTTATGGCAATAATTGCAGCATGTAGTGCAGCATCATTATCAGACATCTCATTAGCTAAGATTCCACCAATTTTGCCAAAATGGGGCATCTGAATTCCATATTTATCCAATGCAAGTTTCATAGCATTAATTTCTTCAGCTAAAATTTTTCTTGTAACATTTATTTCATTACATAAATAAGTAATATTTACACTTTAGCATTTTTTTTTAGCTTGAAAACATATTTAGCTTTTATTTTTTATTTTTGAGCTCAATATTAAAAATAAAAAATAAAAAATTAATCTAGAATCAGAATTTTTTTTAGGGGAAAATATTAATTTCAAGAATTGATAAAACAAAAATCATTAAAAATATATATATAGTTTAACGTTTATTCTAGATCAAGGATAATAATAGAAACAAATTTGGTACTAGTAGAAGCAACTTTTCGCAAAAACCATTTTTTTAAATGTAATGGCAAGTTGATAATTTAAAGGAAAGCTTTAAAAGTAGAAATAATTACTAGCAGAACTAAAGTAAAGAAAAAATAATCATGAGCAGAAACAAAGTTAAAGTCCTTGATTAAGTGTACTAAAATGTTAATTCAATTTAACAGACAAAAAAAAACTGACAGAAAATCATTTCCATATTATTTTTTCATTGGAAAAATGTTTAAGCACATTAGTGACAAAAATAAAAAGTAAGCAACTAATAACCTGTAAAAGTAGCTTTTCCATACAAATCCTGAATTTGTGGCGCAACACCAAGTTTGTATAAATATAAACTAAATAAATTATATAAATTTATAAGAACCAAATAAAACTACACTATTTGACAAAAAACAATGAACTAGGCCAAATGCCCACAATATAATTACTATGAGATAATTTTAGGCTTTGAATCAAAATAGAAAAAAAAATTTACTCGCATGCTATTGTTTGTTTTAAAGATAAATATGCTATTTTTAAAATAAAAATCACAAAAATAATAAAATTATTAAAGAGGACTATATTTTCACTTAAAAGTATAATTTTAATATATATATATATATATATATATATATATATATATATATATATATATATATATATATATATATATATATATATATATAAATTTCATTATAACTTGCCTAAGTGCATGAATGCAGTATATTGCTCTTGGCATATTCTTCATATCATAAATATCTGTTGTTTCAGGGTAAAAAACCTAAAATAAAAATGAAAATTCAACAGCAAATTTATTAGGTTTAAAACCTTTGTATTTTGCTTGTTTTATGAATATTTTATGATAACACCAGTATAAGTGTTAATAAAAAGTGCAAAGAAGACTCACCGGTGGAAAACTAATCTTTTCCATGGCCCGTATAAAATACATAATATTATCTGTATGTCTGAAGTGCAAACCTCTCTCCTTAAAAATGAAAAACAACATTTAAATGATTATTATTTTGAATAAATATTTAACTTTTTGTTTAAATATTTATTTAATTTAATATATTTATAAAGATTTATTTATGTGTAAAAATGTGTATACGCTTGATTTATACATGCCATTTATATTCATCCATATCGTAAGTACCAATTAATAAAAATGTTTCCTTTCACTTAAAATATTTATGTTTCTTGTATCAACTTCAATTGATTGAGCATCTTGTCATTTATAAATATGTCTCAATGTTGTAAGATTGTTTAATTTTTCTACAAATAATACTAACAGTTAATGCTCTCCTCATCTTCTGCTCTAACTTATAATTGATTGTCAAAATTGATGTGATATAATTACCATTAAATTGCATCCTTTAACAGTGACATACAGTGACAAGTTTGCCAAATAATTAAAAAAAAGTGTGAAAAATCACCTGCAACTTTTATCTTTAAAAAAATATTCTACAGTAATTCATTTAATGTAATCTATAGGGCAACCATAAACATGCTCTGAAAAACGTTTTATATGTCCTGAAATACCAACAATAAGTTAAAATATAAAAAATATGCTGGTAAAACTTTATTTTTTTCCTATGCATTACCTTAATTGTATTACTTTATTTTAGCATGGTAATAAGCACAGAAAACACTTTCATTCATAAAAACAAGTAACTAACGTTGAGAATATAACTCTTTAAATTCTTGATTAAAATTTTTGTTACAGTAAATAATTTACATTTTGAAAAAAACAAAAAAACTTTGTCTGTACATAGAGAACCTTTGTTTAACATCTACAGATGTTATTGGGGCATATTTAAAAGCTAAGGTCTCTGCAATAGTATAATTTTAAGTTGAATCAATAGATAATCCACATAGCTCTAACCCACTTAACATATCATAAAATCCAATTCATAGATAATCCACATAGCTCTGAGGAAATTTTCTTTTAAATATCAAAACATACTTAAAATAAAATAGTTTTTTTCAATCGCATTTTTAATTCATTTTTAGTTAAATATGTTTTCCCTCCATTTATATTTAAAATGGTATCGACAGCATCAGTAACAGCTTTGATTTGCGTATAAAATGGTTCCCTATAAGACTTTAATTTTGTAATTGTTAATTCAAGAAACCCATAACTAGACCAAATAAACAGTAAATCAGCTCTTATTGACAGTTCAGCTAAAATATTGTTTGAGATTTTGATTCAAGCTGTATCTCCTCATTGAATGAATTAAGTATTTATGTAACTTTTTAAAAACTGTCTGCATAATATTTGCAGCTATCCAAGTTCTCCATCTTGTTAATATATATATATATATATATATATATATATATATATATATATATATATATATATATATATATATATATATATATATATATATATATATATATATATATATATATATATATATATATATATATTAAAAATATTACAATAAATTACAAACTTTATTTGATTTAATTTTAAAAATAAAAGTTTTCAATAAAAGTTTTTTTTTTGTATTTGTTTTTAAATTGTTGCACAAAACCGAAGTTATAAATCAAATTGTCAAATTTTATGAAGATGATAGTAATAGCAGATTATTGCCAAGTGCAAAGGCTAATATATACATAAAAACAGTAGTAGGTAAAAAGCACATTCAGAAGCAGCTCATATTATGCAATCTTTCAGAACTATACCAAAAATGGATAGAAGAAAGAATGGATAAAGAATAAGGTGGGATTTGCTCTTTTAAGGCCAAAACAGTATACTTGCTGGAAAATCTGGCAGCCATACCACCTGTGTTTGTTTACACCATCTAAATCCAAACATAATGGTAAAAGCATTGAAAAAAGAATTAAGGTTAAAAGAACTGATGGCCTTAACTGTATGCTCATTAGAAAATAAAGAATGTATGTTTTACAAGTGTAAAAAGTGTCCAGAAAAAGGAAGTATTGAAAAAAAAATTTAATGATCTAGTTGGTAATACGGCAAATGAAATAACTTATAAATAATGGTTGAAAACTAATAGATACTCCTTAGAAACAATAGTTAAAAACCTTGATGAGTTTAAAAACAACTTATATGAACTCATAAAACATCATTATGTCAGCAAATCTCAGACTTTTTAAAAGAGCTAAAAGAAAACCTAAATACAAATAAATGTATTAGACAAATGGATTTTGCTGAAAACTTTTTATTTGTCATACAAGGGGAAGTTTAGGTATCATATTTTTCTAAAAATCAGGCAACTATCCATCCATTTGTTGTATATATGAGATCTTAAATTAAAAACTGACCCTAGAAAGCAAATGTTAATGTGTTATATCAGACAATCTGATTCACAATACTGAGGCAGTCTTCAGTTATGTTTCAAAAATCATATTTATTATGAAAGAAAAACATCCAGAAGTTCAGAAGATTCATTATTTCACTGACGGTGCAGGCAGCCAGTATAAAAATAGGTAGGTTAATATTTTAATTCAGATCATTCAAAAAATTCTGATTAACCAATTTTAAACATTTTGCATAACAAGTTTTTAGCATTAAAAACTTGTTATGTAAAATCTAAATTATTGGATAGAGTAATTTCTTTATTTCAAATTATTCAAAATAAATAAATAAAAATGCTACCTTGTATCTAGTTAAGTCTTTATCAAATATTTTTCTAAGAGGAACAACATTAGGTGCAAAGAAATGTGCAAGTTTGGCTAAAATAACACCATTTGTGAGACCTTGTTCTAATTCTGTTGTAGGTGGCACCTCTTCATGTATACATCCTTCTAGCCATCTATAAAAGAAATTGAATTAAAAAATAAACCTATTGCAAGCATTTATAAAATCTGAATACTTATCAATAATTATCACTAAATTAGCTATAACTTATAAAAAAGCAAGACCTTTTTAATTCTTTTAAATAAATACATTATATAAGTCAAGTCTGTATATATATATATATATATATATATATATATATATATATATATATATATATATATATATATATATATATATATATATATATATATATATATATAACAAAATAAATGATACATACATTCTAGCTTCCTCAAGATGACAGAGATATTCATAAGCAATCTGTTCCCTTCTCCGCTCATCCATCTCCTCTCCTGACTGTCGCGATTCCTCACTTTCATAATCTAAGATTATAAGGGAAATAATTTTTCAGATTTTTGTGGCTTAATCTTGTGATTTAATTTAAAAAAACTCATGCAATGTTTTTAAACAAGTATGTGTTTGTATTTTTTATGATTTATTAAACCATCATAGTTGCCATTTTTTTTTTAAACTTTTCTTGGTTTTACTTAATTTGAATTTTGACTATTAAAAAAATGAAGGCGATAAACAAAACATATTAAAACTAAAAAAGCTGTTTTTATAGTAATAATAATTTAATAATATTATGAGAAATATTTAGAGTGGACTAACACGTTTATAAAATAAATATTATAAAACAACTTTATTTTCAGTAGTATTAAAGTACAAAACATTGTCTAGACTAACTTTAAGTTCGATTAAAAATTCAGAAAAAGTCGAAACTTTTATATTTTAATTTGCAACAACTTAAGACCAAATTGAAAATTTAGGCAACGTAAAACTTAACATTTAAAAAAGAATCTGAATTTTTATATCACATAATAAATAATACTGTTTTAGCGCAATAACGAGCTCAGCTATTTAACTAGTTTTAATAATTTTTAATAGTTTAAAAGTTTTAAGAACCTTTTTTTTAATAATTTAAAATATTTTAACCTCCGACATTCTTTCCCCAGTGACCAGGATCTTTCGTCAGATTGGGTGAAGGAACGCTCATTTTCAAACTCAATTAATCATTCATAGGAGAATTTAAAACATTTTGTTAATTAAACTTTTGATTCAGATTTGATATTATAACATTTTGTAAAAAGAGTCCTTGTTACGCGCAGTTATTACAATTACCACGCCTTAAACTAGGGCCGTCAATTCGCATAAACTTATAAGCTCCGTTTGTTTACAAAAAAGCATTTTTCCATATCAAGTAATAAAAAATCACGCAGAAAGTCAGCTTATCGAATGAATTTTAACAAATTACGGAATTTACTTATGGCCTAAAATAACAACTTTACTTAAGGATAACTGAGATAAACACCATGCATAAAGTCGTTTCTATTACGATATTTCCTTATTTTAATATAGGCTTATATAGGCTTGCTGCGAGACAAAAAAAATACATTCTGATAATTGTTTTTCTGATAGTTTTGTTATAACATAAAAGATAACAACGATAGAGATGAATTATTTAAATACTTAACTGATTTTGCTTTTTAAGTTTTGCAAAAAAGGTCTGCGTTTATTGCCAACTCGCGCATTGGAAAATTGATTTTTTTTTTTAAAGGAGGTTTTTATGTTACGTTTTTTATATAGCTGAAGATTAATGATTAAATGAAATTTAATTATTTAATTAAACTAAACCGCGAGTTTCTTTAATTTCAAAAATGGCATTAAATAAATTGTTTAATTAAAAATTTAATTTAGCAAATAATTTTATTAATTCTGAAAACAAAGACCATGAACATGATTAAACTCTGATTTTAAAAGCAAAAATATTTTAGAACTAGTTACAACAAAATTTTGTAAAAAGACCGTTTTACAAGTTTTTGTCATGTTTTCATCATTTTTTTCATGGCTGTAATTTTTTAACAAAAATATGTTTATGATAAATATTGCTCTTGAGAAATCATAACTTTATCAATAATTCAATGCAATTAAATATTAATATAAGCTTTTTATATAGAATCATATTTAATATCTCATTAATTCATTCTATTATAAATAATTCTTTGTTAAAACAAATAAACCTTTTCTTGAGCGCTCTACCATTTCTCATCATTTGAAATTTTCGTTCATCGTGTGCTAAAATTTGAATATTAGTAATCAATACATTTATCATTTGATTTTAGTTTTTAAAATTCGTTTACTTTGACTTCCGTTTTCACGGATTGTTTTTCTTTCAAAACAATTGAATGATTAATTATTTATTTACTATGAAAATCGTAAAAATTACGTCACAGGTGAAGTTAAAGTTGTATTCTAGGTCAACCTGTATGATGCATACAGGTTGACCTAAAATCTATGACCTGTATACACTTTATAGGTTGACCTAAAATACAACATTAAAATTCTTTGTTGAAATTACAAGCATTAGCTACATAGGTAATGGCTAATTAAAAACTCAATGATAAATAAAGAACTCGAAGTTCACTAAAAATTCAGCACTAAAAATCGTAGCGTATTCAGCAATTCTCTTTACTAGCAGAATCTTTACAAAGTCTATTTGATACAATTTATTTCGGTTTTTTACTAAGTTGCAAATGATATGGTTCCCTATCTTGACCACTAAAAAAATTTGTACGTTTAATAGGCAACATAATTAAATAAAAGTAGGTCGTAGAATTTTTATTCAAAACAGTTTAAAATATAATAGTTATTGGGATTTTAAATGAAAAATTTCTTAATTCATTAAAGAAATTTAATAAAAAATTTAATTATTATAGTTATAATAATTATTAGATTACTTTTTATTAATTTTTTTAAGACATGTTGTTTATTTTTAGGCGGTGGCGGCTATAACAGCTTTGTACCCAATGATAATAAAGCTTTAATTTTTTGATTCAGACATTGGATCAGTATATGCAAAGCCAAAGGGGCACGCATTGTCCGGGTGATGTCCGTTGGACGTTGGACAAAATCTTTAACTGCATGTTATTTTGCCAATTACACAAATACCGATTGTACACGAAACACAATTGTACACGACTGTTTATCATGTATTAAATTTTAGAAAAAAAAAAAAGCTCTGTCATTTTAACTAATAGGATTTTTGTAATTATCGAATTCCAAATTATATATAATGCAGATTATAAAGGTATGTAACTGTCTTAACCATTTAATAAAATACATTGAACAGATTAGTATAGTAAACTAATTTATTATGATGCAATTATTTAAAAGAAAAAAAAACTATAAAATCCGGATTTATTCAATTTGATTGAAAAAAATAAACCTCAATCAAATAAGTAAAAAGCTTATTTCTTAAAAACATTTTTTTCTTCCATATCATGGTTAATTTCTACATTTTTAATATCTGAACTCTAAGCTTTTTGTTGTGAGCCTCCTCAGATGTGAGAACAAAAACCTTTAATAAGAGTTTTTTAAGTAAATATGTTTTTGTTTAGTTTATGGTAAAAGATATGTAAGAACATTTTAATATTTGTTTCATGAACTTGATAAATTAAATGCTTGATAATTATTGACTTTATGACTTGACTTGATGACTTGATGAATTACTGACTTAATGACTTGACAAATGGAAGTGAAAATTTGAGATCTGTTGATGTGCTGCGAGAAGGTCTTTTATCATTTGAATCTGGGCGTTGTCAACATTCTATAACTGCATTTGAAAAACTACTTACAATCTGAACTCCATATAGCATTTGTAAACTATTAAAAAAAAATTTTGAGACTCAATGTTGAAGCATTTAAACAAAACAGAAAATGCTTCTCATGGAGAATATTTTGTATCAAAATCATATAAGGTGCGTATTGATTTTCCTTTAGCTATTAATTATGCAACTTGTAACAGTATTTTTGTTACCTAGCGTTTATCTCTAAATGTGTACAAATTTTTCCTTGCAACAACATGTCTTGATAAATGCTCTATTTGCACCCTTGTTTCACCCATGTTTTATATACGTTCTGGTTTTGGAAGATCTGGTTACTTTGCACCAGATCTTCCAAAGTTGTAATGTATTTTGAAATCTTTTTCAAGCATAAAAAATTTCCAGCATAATCAATTAGTTAATCTTCAAGATCACTTATAATTGATCTTTTCCTGGTTTTTTTTTTTTGACTTTAGTTGTTACTAAACCTTCCCTGATACCATTTACTGGCCGGTTATTATAACATGTGATCCAAAAAATCTGGACAAATTAAATTCTAAAATATTTTTAGAAAGATGACTTATTTTTTAAGTTTTGAACGATTTTTTAAAAAGAGCAATGTTCATAGAGTAATATTACAAAAAATTACAAATTTTCCATTCGTTGTCTGCGAACTGTATCAACTCTTGTAAAACTCTCCTTACCAAGTCGATGTACGCGCTCAATGTCGACATGTTTGAAGCAGTAGTTGATACGGTTCCTCAGTTGAATCAAATTTTTAGCTTCCCAGCAATTAGCATATACTGCTCTCTTGATTTCATTCCAAAAATCTTCAATAGGTTGCAATTCTGGTACGTTTGCAATATTTTGACTTCTGGGCACATATTCGACATTTTTGGACCTCAAAAATTCTTGAATTTTTTTTGAGTAGTGAGATGATGCAAGTTCAGGCCAAAAAACTATTTCATCATCTTTATGAACAGTCTTTATAAATGGGAGCAAACATTGACAGCTTGATCGGAAGGTGCAACATAATGCTTTGACAATCCCTTTGGAGAAATTGCAACCCAAACCAATAATTTTTGTTCAAATTTTGATTTTCTTTTTAATTTAACATCATTTGGTGTCGTAGTAACATGATGAATAAAATCCACTGTTTCCTGAAATATTACAATTACTTAATCCAAAATATGATTCATCGTCAATGATCACTTGTTTTTTTCGAAAAATTTCAACCAATTTAGAGCACTTTGGACGAACAAGAGATTGTTGTTCAGGATTTCTTTTTGGAGCCTTAATTTTTTTATGATAATGAATGATTGCCTTCTGCTTTAGCAAGAGAACGTTGACTGATTCCATGTTGATGGTCGATTTTTTTTTCCAATTGTTTGATCTTCTTTTTTGTCATCTTAACTGCTTTCCTACCGCTTCTAACTTGTCGTTCGGATAATATGTTGTTGTCTTTTCGTTTTAGAATATTGTAGAGCGTAGATCTTGGAATACTTTCCATCATAAAATGTTTTACAATTGCGTTTTTGGAAAGTTCTGGGTTAATTTCAATAAACTCGTACACTCGCTTTCTTACGTCATCTTGTTTCGAAGTAACTTTTTTCATCATTTCAAATTTGTTGCTCAGTATAAAATTAATAAAGTGGGAAACTTATTGAATGGGACAAAGTAATGATTATTGAATGGGACTTGTTCATGGCGATACTTATCGATAATTATCCAAAATACGGTATCCGTATTTTTGACTGGGGGCGGACAATCTTACGGAAAGATATATTTTAGTTTTTTAAAAGTTCGATTTATGAGTAGTTGATTGTTACAATAAATGGCTAAAAAGTGCTGTGCTCCTGGATTTAGAGGAAACTATGACGCTAAAAATAAAGTACGAGTTTTTAGGCTTCCCTCCAATGATGAAAAAAGAAATCGTTGGATAAATTCAATTCCAAGAAGTAATTTTCCAAATAAACCAGATACTGTTGTCTGTGAAAGACATTTTCCGGAAAATTTTTTAAAAACTATTGTCAATGGGAAAGTTAGACCAGTTGAACCTCCTTCAATTTTTCCAAACATTCCACCTAGTGTGGTACCAACTCAACCTTTAAAACCTAGGTCCTCTACTAAAGTGTTGTCTTCTATCAGAACTGAAAAGTGTGATGAGTTGTTCAAATATAACTATGTTTGCTGTTTATATCTCAAGCAATTTTAATCTTGAAAGTTTTTATGCTGGTGTTCGTTGTTTTATTTCTTCACTATCAAGAAATCGTATTACATATCTTGATCGCTGGTCAAGAGTTGAAGAAATAATTCGCTTCCTGAACAACAATGAAATTGATCACCAAAAGTTGGTATTACAAGATCTTATTACATCTATGAATGCATCAGAAGTAGGTAAAAAAATTTATAATGTAGAAACTATGATCAGATTGCATTGTTATTTTTCAACGTCTCGAAGCTTGTACAATCAGGTACGAAAAGATTTTGCCAAACTGCCAAGTGTAAAAACATTAACAAAAATTACATCTATGACAAAGAAAGTTTCAAATATTGACTTTATTAGTACCATTTTTTCAAATTTAGAGGAAAATCATAAAAATTGTACACTTTTGGTGGATGAAGTTTATGTAAAGTCTCTTCTTTATCATGGTGGTTTTCTTTTTCGAAAAGCGGAAAATAATCCAGAGTTGTTAGCAAATAGTGTTTTGGGTATTATGGTTAAATGTTTAAAAGGTGGACCATCTTTTTTATGCAAAATGATACCTGTCTGTCATTTGGATGCTTCTTTTTTGTTTGAGCAAGTATGCTATATCATTAATTCGATTAAGTCCAGCATTGAAAAAGTAATTTCAGTTATTGGTGATGGCATCTGAACAAATCAAGCTTTTTTTAAATTATTTGAGAGAGTTGAAGGAAAACCGTGGTTAACAAAATGTGGAATTTTTCTTCTTTTTGATTATGTATATCGACTAAAAAGTATTAGGAATAACTGGGTCACGAAAAAAATGCAGAAACTGCGACTTAAAAAGACCAAAATTTGACTGCCAAGTGAAGTGGCCTTAAATGTATTTTTGATTTTAAGAAAGATCAGCTAATTAAGTTATCAAGACTATAATTTGTAGCTATACATCCAAAACCCATTGAAAGACAAAAAGTATCACATTGTTTAAGAGTATTTTGCGATGAAACTATAGCTCCTTTTAAAACTTATTCAAAAGTTATCCACCTTTGCAATATGAATGAAACCATTTGTTTTTAGAAAAAACTAAATTTTGGAAAACTGTAAGTGTAAAAGAAATTTATGGTGATATAATATGCAATTTTTAGATTCTTGTAAGAGAGTTATTTCTGAAGAATTAGGCATAAATTTGCAGTACTTACTTGAATTTAGAGATTTGGCGTTTAAAATGAGTGGTAAACAAGGTCATAGAATGAAATCTTTAACTAAAGATACAGGTACTTCAATTTGGCATACATTTTGATTATGTTATGTTTGGAGAGTTTTCAACAGATTACATTAAAAAAGCATTTAGTAAGTTTAGGCATAGTTCAGGTGGAACATACTTTATAACAGTTCAAAATGTTGTTAGAAAGTTAAACATTGAGAAAGCAAAATGGAGACTATACAAAAACTATGGACCTACTATAAACAACCAGTTTTATAAATACTCCTTCAGAATTTTATCTTCAACCAGTGATCTCTTCTAATTTTAAAAGAAAGTACAGTTGAGTAGAAATTTACTTGCTTGGGTAGTTTGTTCAAGTATTTTGCTGATCTATTATATAGTTGGTTGTGTCTTGGAAGACAGTTTGGAGCATATTTACGCTTTATTTTAAAATGGTGACCACGTGACAAGGAGTTAATAAATTTTGAAAACTCATGTCTTTTTAGTCTTTCGTAGTATTGAAGATTTCTCAACTTTGAAGCCCATTTTTTTGCTTTACGCTGAACAGATTCAACCAAAGCTACGTCAGTTTTTAAATACGGGCCCAAACAGACACTGCATATCCAAGGTGTGGTCTTATAAACACTTTATATACTTTGAGAGCTATTTTTTCATCAATGATGGTGAATGTCGTTTTTAGCATACCAAGAATTTGGTATGCTAAAAACGACATTCACCATCATTCAACCTCAAGTGGAGCATACATGTTCAATCAGTAGACAACTGATTGAATATGTATGCTCCACTTGAGGTTAGATGTAAAAACGACTCCTAAATCACGCTCTTTAGTAAACCTTCTTAGGCTTTCATTTATACCTTGGTCATTTTGCAAAAAGTAACTGTACATAGGATTGGTTTTACAATAATGGATAAAACAATATTTTGAAATGTTTAATTTAAGTAACCAAGTGTTTGACCACACGTAAACTAAGCGTAGACGATCCTGCAGATCAACAAAATTAGTCTGCAATAAAGTTTTAGAAAAAAGTGTAGTATCGTTGACAAATAGTTTAGAAGTTTCAGTAAGTTGATTAAGATCGTTTGTGAAGAGAATAAAGAGGACACAGTGTCACGAAATGACTTTTAATTCGAACCTATTGTCCCGAGAAAACCCTTTGGAGGTTTGAGAGTACACATGTGTAGAATAACACTAGAGTTGGTTTTGAAATCTTTCATCATCGTCCGAGAAAGAAAAATCAGTTTAAAGTTTTTAAATTTATTGCTCAGAATAAAAATTTTACAAAAAAATAATTTCTTTAAAAAAATCTTCTTCTCTATTATAACATATAAATTTCTTCAACTTATAATGTGTTTGCAACTCTAAACAAAGCAAAACCAAAAAAAATACATACAAGCTATTCTTGAAAGACAAACAGTTTTCTACTTTTAGCTTTGAAATTCAAGCTGTGAAAAACATTAATGATTCTAGATACTTATACAAAATTATTCTACTCAATTGTTTAAGAAGCAAGCCTTTATTAAACTCTTACATAGCATATGTAGTTAATAACTCTAAATATCTCTTCCACAAATAGAAATCAAAATAAATGTTTACTGTTATACTCGATCAAACAGTTTCGAAGATTCCTGGGATAATACCGATAGATGGCTGGCCTCTTGAAACGTTGCCAATGAAGACTGAAGTTGTGGTGAAGTGACTCTGTGGCTTGCTCAGAAAAGATGCTCAGAGAGTGGTTGTGGCGATCAATAAACTGTGTCACATGGAAGAAAACAGTATGTGCTTTGGGGGTAACACTTGTGTTTGAGATAGGAAGCTTTAAACTCTTCAATAAGCTCACATTAGTTCTGTTGGAGTGTATTCCCAAAGCAGGCATGAACAACAGCATCAAATTTTCTGAGGGTTTCAATAAATGGAAATGCCAAAAAGCAAGCATGCTTCTCTGCAAGTTGTTGAAGTGAGTCAACATTTCTCAAAAGCTTTCTACACTCATTGCCAGCAAATTGTCCTCCATGAAAAGGTTGTTGTTGAATGTTGATCATCTTTGGCCACTCATCTGCATTTTGCCAAACCTGACAGAGGTTCTTAAACACCAATAAGAAGGTGAAGTTCCATAGGAGGAATAAAATCTAGGACAAGAGTATCATCAGAAAGTCTTATTATTGGCTGGTGAACAACATTTTTAAAGTCCCTTGCCTTTTTTGTTTGGGCACCGGCTGCTTGGAAGCCTTCAAAATCAGAACGAATGGAGCCAAATGTTCGAAGCTCACCACTGTGATGAAGATTCTTTGACTCAATGTCACACCAGGTGCAAGGGTGTGCACTAGAGTGAGATTGCAAGCCACAAATTATGTTAGCAAGCTTCATGTCGCATGACAACACAAAAGACATTCTCTCTAAACACAGTTTATCCAGGATTTGTTTGACATTGTCATAGTTTTCAGAGACATTTTCTGCAATGGCCACCAAAAGTTGACGCTTCACTCCTGAGTCTTTGAAATTTTTAAAGAGAGGTTTCTTTGATGGAGGAGAAGTATCTGGTGTTTCTAAGCTCATAATACCAAAAGAAACTTTCACGAACCCGCCTCCACCATTTATCCCCACCTTAATAAGCTGGTCTGACTGAGGGCCTCTGACTTCAGCAACAGTGTTTCTTAATGCCTCCATGTCATTGCAGTACACCAATAAATGTTTAGACTCTTGGCTAGTGCTTTTGGATGTATCAGTAATTTCTGAGGTGACAAAGAGGTCAGAAAGTTGCTTTCTAAGAGATTCAAACTTTTCTCTGAAATTTTTCTCCACAACACGCTGTGGAACTACTTTGTTTAGAGTTGAAGCAAGCATATTCATTCCCCTATTTGAAAGACCAATCTGGTTTTGAACTTGTACTAGATGTTGTGCAGTCAAGGTGGGTGTAGATGAAGGAAATAATTCTCTTTGTCGCGATGGACCTGCAAAAAATCACAGAAAGTTACCATTGTATCATTTCCGAAATTCATAGTGTATATTTTATTGCTATGCCCTTTGACAAAAGTTTTTTTTATTTAAAAAGTACAGTTTTTACCTGCAGTTACTGGAAAGGGTCTTCCTACTCCTTGATTGAGACGGACAGTGCCATGGGGGGAAGGAACTTTGTTGGCAATTACAGAAACAGCCACTCTTTCTGCTGCTTTTTTGTCCTTTTCTGCAACTTTGAGTAAGTTCTGTCGTAGCATTGCTTTAGTTCAGACATGAGGGATGCCTCTTCCTATCAATGAAAAGCATGCTGAACATCTTTTCTCAACAATTGGCTGTTCTATAAGCTGACTGGCAGTGTTTGTTGCTCCACTTATCTGAGGGCTTCTGAATTTTGCTTTTCCCACACTACAAATCAAGCAATCACATGCTGATTCTCTTGTTGCAGGACGGATCTTTATGTTTTGATAGTCTGGCAAGGAAGGAAGTTGGATATCTCTCCCTTCACCTTTTCTTCTGAGACTTACTCGACAGTTTTCACAGATTCTAATTGGTACTCTTTGGTCTTCAAAGTTAATTCTTTAGCCCAAAATTTCTTGACTGCGTTTAATCATAAAATCAGTCAGCTGCCTGTTAGCTTTGTTCATATAGAGAAAACAGACAGTTTTCCTGTTGTCTTCATGAGTTTTTGCTTGGTTAGGCATTTTGAAAAATGACGCACACCTTGTTCTTTTAAAACGGTTTCTAAACTGTTTGCAGGTTTTTCCCGGAATTTTTTAGTTAATTATTTTTTTGCTAAAATATTTTGTATGTACTATTTGTAAAACAAATAACCAAAATAGACAGTTTTTTTGAGAAAGAAAAAAAAACTCTTAGTTTATTGACCTTATTAAATAAGCATAAAATTAAAAACTTTAAACTGATTTTTCTTTCTCGGACGATGATGAAAGATTTCAAAATCAACTCTAGTGTAATTCTACACATGTGTACTCTCAAACCTCCAAAGGGTTTTCTCGGGACAAGAGGTTCGAATTAAAAGTCATTTCGTGACACAGTGAGGAGCAGGCCGAAAACAGAACCTTGATGAGCACCACTGAGTACATCTACCCAGACATAGCACTGAGTACATCTACCCAGACAGAGCTAGTATTGTTATTTGTAACGCATTGCTTTCTACAAACTAAAAAAGAATTAATTCGTTTTAGTAATTTACCGTTTATTCAAAATGATTTTAATTTTTACATAAGTCTGCTGTGAGGTACGGAATCAAAAGGTCTAGCAAATTCGAGTTTGATTACATCAATAAACTGATGCGATGCTGAGGAAGACGAAATAATATCGAAAGTCTCAAGATTTTATTCTTGACAACTTTTTCAAAGATTCTGCACGCAATAAAGGTCAGTGAAATAAGTCGATGGTTTTCTGGAAGTAGTTTGTCTCCTTTTTTTCATAGACCGGACTAATATAAGTTCATTAATAATGTCTGCAATAGAGAATCCCAAGTTGTTATTATAATTGCATTTAGATTTAACATCACCTTTATTTAACAATGGAAAATTTTCGGAGCTTTCAAGAGTAAACATAGATTTGAATTGAGTGTTCATAAGTTCAAGTATTTCGGAAAATGTTTCAGTACTTTCCCTTGAAGCATTTTTTAGAAAACGAATTTTATCTTTATTTTTAAGCTGGTTATTAAAGTTTTTGAAAAATTTGTTTTTGACAAATTTTATTAGTTGATCAAAGAAGTTTGCAGAAAGGGTAGAGGGGAGGGGGGGTAAGTAAAAGCATAAAAATTGTTAACCTAATTAATATAGGCCCTCTATTTGACGTAGAGAAAACCGGAGAACTTCGAAGAACCGGTTTTTGGTTTTTTTAAATCATAAAACTAGTTATAAAACTGGTTTTTCAACGGGTTTTTTATTATAAAACGATTTTTATTGCTGTAAAAGTTCAATTTAACTTGTTGAAGTTAACTGGAATTGGATGTAATGGATCTGTACATAAAACAAAAAAAAAGTTTAAGAAAGCAAAATATTTAACTCCTGATCATTTTTTGTTTATTATTAGGCTAAAATAAAAAATTTAATATTTAAACATTAATTTTTTTCAATGTAGACTTTAGCTAATTAAACAATAAACGATATTAAATATAGATTTGAACCAATTAAATAATAAATGACATTAAAGTAGTAAATAAAAGCATCACTTTAATTCAATTCTTTTGGATTGACTGCAAATTTTAATTAAATATAAAATGCTTAGATTTTAGAGGAATCGTGTCATTGAGTTAAAGTGGGAGAAGTGTGGGTGAAGTGGGACTATATAAAATCGACTCCAAAACGAGTTTTGGAGTCGTTTTAATTTATTATGAATATGAGAAAATCTTGATTTTAAAATGAAGTTTAATTTAAATAAAACAAAAATACTCAATTTTTTAATCAAAATTACATGTTTAGTGTCTATGATTATTTCACATTTAAAGTGTTAATGGTTTCAGCTTTTAATTTTGATGTTATTCCAGCAAGTGGTTGGCGCAGGACTGCTTTTATATCAGTAATATGTACACTGCAAATAATATTTTTTCTAAAATTGACAAACTTCAAAGTTCATTTATTCTGACATCTTTATAAGCTTAAAAAAAGATCTCCAATTCATCTATAAACTCACTACCGTAGGTTTCCCTTAATCCAAACATTCCCTAATTCCGAACAGCTTTAGTTCTCTTTTGCTGTTACCTCTTTTGTTTTTGTCGAGTTTTCAAAAGGAAAACTGATTAATGAATTGGAAGACAAGGCTAATGAGAATATGAAAAAAGTTTTAAAAATATATATTAATACTATGAAATTTTTTAATTGCAAGTAAAACACTTTTGAAATCCTGAAAAAACAACAATTTAAAACATACTTTAATAAAAAAAGCAAACTAAATTGCATGCTGTTCGATCTAGAATTTGACAATGACTGTTTATCTGAAATATATATATATATATATATATATATATATATATATATATATATATATATATATATATATATATATATATATATATATATATATATATATATATTATATATAGCGATACTTTGTAAGATATTTAAAAAACAGTATTTTTTCTGCAAAATTTTAACATTTTCCAAAGTTTAAATAGATTTGGACATAAAATCATCTAAAAAGTTTGGTTTACCATCTCCTCAGAAAAGTGCAGTTATAAAGTTATAGTTCTCTATTAGACCAAGTTTTGGCTATACTTGAAAATTAGAAGATTTAAAAAGAGGCAGCTCATCAATATTAACAGAATAGATAACTCAGTATATTGAGAACCATTTTTTGTATTCAATAAATAATTTAAGCCTTCAGCAATGGTAAAATATGCATCATTTCCACCACACTTCCTTGCTACTGTAAAAACATTAGAGGGTTTTAAAGGGGTACTTCTGTCTTTTGGCAGCTCTGTACGACCATGTTGTCTCAGAATATTCAAAAGTTCGTTTAAAATACTTTGAGAATTTTTGCTTTTTGACAAACACGTTGCCAAATATTCTAATTTTCTGTTGTCAACAGTGTTGGTGCATTAAATAATTCAAAATTGTCATGACTACAACTTGAAGATAAATTGTTTACTTCATCTTCTTAAATAACATTATTAGGGGCTTCAGATGGTGTTTCAGACTCATAAGAAGCATTAAGTTCGTGATTCAAATCAGTACTGTTATTATTAACTTCGTCATGTGTCATTATAAAATCGAACATACTTTTATTCAGGCGACGACGCTTCATTCGATTTTCATTTTTCATGTTATCTAAAAAAATCTTTTTGCAAGAATAATGTTAGAAAATATATTTTCTAAGTTTTCTAAGTTTAGAAAACAAACATTAGTCGAAGAAAACTTTATAAAAAAGCTTAATAATTTTTTTTTCCCGCCAAAACATTCTTTTTGAAGACGTCTTCAAGACGTTTTATAAAGGACTATATATAAAATAAATATAGACGTAATACAAAGACACAAAATAATTTATTGTCTTTAAAAAGACGTCTTTAAGACGTCTTTTTAAAGACAATAAAGTATTTAGCTGAATAGTGAACGTTTTGAAGACGTCATTCAAAGACAAGACCATTAAAAAATTTTTTTCAAATAGTTTTTGCCGCGAACGCACGTGTTTTTGACTGCTCTTTAAGAATATTAATTAAAAAAATGGAAATTACGATCAAAAATATCGAAAAAATTATTACAAACAAGTTTGTTAAATATTATTACTGATAGACTCGACGAAATAGAAAATAAATTAAATGTAAACAAAGTCAATATACGAAATATTGAAAAAGACTTAAACGATGCGAAAGAAAGTCTCAACATTCAAAAAGAAAAAATAAAGGAAGAATTAAAACAAATAAGGAAGAAATATGATCTTGAAATAAAAAATATAAATAAGAAAAATACTGACTTAGAAAACCGCTCTCGTCAAAACAACATTAGAGTCGATGGTCTGAAAGATTCACCAGGAGAAAGAGATTGTGAGAAATCTGTGTAAAAATTATTTACAAACAACCTTAAATTTCAACTGAAATTATTGTGGAACGAGTGCATCGAGTTGGGTCGTACAAAGAAGACAAAACACCAAGAACTATCATTGTTAAACTATTAAACTACCAAGATAAAATTCAGTTTACTTAAAAACCTTTAAGTTCAATTAAAAACCTAAAAGGAAGTAGAGCATATATAAATGAAGACTTTGCAAAAGAGACGATGAAAGAGAGAAAGAAACTTTGGGAAAAAGTTAAAAATCTTTGCAACCAAAGTAAATACACAACAATTAAATTTAATAAAGCTTTTTGTCGCGAATTTAGTAAATAAGAAATTTTTTTGCGTATAATTAAGAAAATTTTTTACGTAAGTTTGAGCGATCGAAGCAAAGTTAATTAATGGCTCTTAACTAATGGCTAAACAAACAATAAATAACGAAACGCAACACTTTAATGTTTTCAAATCGGCTAATAACCTTTTACTTGACTATTGGCTATTGTCTGAGAAATCTAGGCAAATTCTGGAAGTGGTGTCTTCAAATTGTCCTCATTTTCAGATATTTTGTGAAAAACAATAAAAGTAGGCCACTGCTAAACTTTTTTTCGAATATGCCCATTTATTTCGGAGATATTGGGTACCAAATATTGGCCCATTTTGAGAAAATTTTACGCATGGTGTGAAATTGCTACTTTTAGGAGCAGTTTTAGCAACATGAATATGATAGAAACATTTCTTTTTAATTTTTTTGCTAATCTGGATAGATTTCTACAGTAAAAGTAAAAATTCAACATGTTTACATTTTTGGTTGTCTAGAAATCATGGTCCAAAATCACAAAATTTGAAATTTAACCCTAACTTTGAGCTCTTATATCTCTTAAGGCCAATACTTGAACGTAGTTTTCTTAGGTGCATTTGAAAGACACTAAGGCATACATTATTATTATGGAACAAAAATCATGTGAATACAAAGACCTGGAAAGGAGTAACATGCTAAAAATCACTTTTTGCGTTCAACGCGCTTTGATATATTATCCATAACAACCGTGGCCTTAGGTCTGCCATGAACAGTATAAATTATTTAGTTTCCTTAAACACGCATCTTCCAATATCTGAAAAAAAATTCATGTGCTCGAGTGATAAAAAGTCTACAGAAGTCCAAGAAGTAGCCTTATTTTGCCACTTTTTAAACTGAAAATTATCCTAGCAACGGTATAAATATGCTTAGCAATGTTTTGTTTTGCGTTTCGTTATCTATTGTTTGTACAGCCTAAATAATTAGCACTGCAATTAAAAATTTTTATATATTACTTTTTTATAAGCGAACTGTATAAGAGTGCTTGATAAAAACTAGTTTTTTAACTTTATCAATGAAAGAGCCATTAAACTTCAAGATCAACGTTTGCTCTGTTTAAAATTGATGGGAAATACAGTTTTCTACGAATTACAATAAAAATATAAGATGTTAATAAATAGCCATTCTGAATTTTCACATTGTCAATATCGTCTTTTGAGAGTGAATAATCTCATCTTTGATTAGTTTGTGTTGGTGCATCAAGTTTACAAACAACATCAAGAGACGAGTATTGGAGAATATTTTCTTTGGTTGGCCACTTGAAGCAGTTCTCTCCGGGTGCAGCAGAATATTCCATACAAGAAACATAAATATCATCATTAACCTAATGGTTGAGGTAAAGATAAAGTAACGTCTAATCATTGCTGCTTCCTAAACATTCCTTGAATATAGTTAATATGGTTTAAAAACCAATAATTTTGTAATAGATCTCAATACACAAAAATACAATATTATAGTGTTATAACTTCTTACATTTTGAATTATTGCAGGATACCATTGCATAAAGTATGGAACAATAATCCAATCACCGATTTGAAAATCAGCTGCTAACTCTTTAGCAATCAACTAAATATCGTTGTTTAAATCATCTTCTTCGTTTTCAGGTGCATCTTTCACATCAACAATTTCATTAATCACATCACCAATCAAGATAAACTCTTCACAAAAAGTGGTTACCAACCTTCCTATTTTTTTTTGTTTACTCCATATATAAAATTAAATTTGAAGGATAAAGGAAATTGCCTGATATTTATCTAAAGCTCCAAGAAAAGAAAAAGTCACATTTTTTATCATACATACTTTGGGTATTTGTAAATATACAAGTTAATTTACTTGCCTACAGAATAATGATCAAATTTGTTGAGTTGTCACATATTTACTTGGCTTTAACATTATCCTCAGCTGCTGGTGAACTTGCTCTGGATTCATTTTCTTCCCACGCTTTTCATCAGCCATAAACATCTGCATTAGCAATGTTTTTTGCTTTGAAGAATATCTAAATACTTTTCTTTTTGGTAATGCCCATCCAGTGATGTTTTTAAAGTTTTCAATCCCTTGTTTAATGATAGAATGTGATAATAGCAGGTGATCAGAAGAATTAAGGCTCAAATTTAGGTTCATTTTGTTGACATAGGAAAGTCTTGCTCTGTCTACCATAGATTTTGCCACAGATCGAGAAGTGTGGTTTTCTGAAAGCATGTGTATTTCCACATTATCGTGTGATCTGAGAAAAACTGAAAAGAATAATAACTGTTTATATTGGGAATCAGATTTGTTCCTGATAAAGTAGAAGCTTTGGAGTCTATTGTAATTACAGCTACATCAGCATTTTGAATTCAATTACCATTATTAGGAGCCTCATAAATATCTTCTGCAGTCAATAAATTGTTTCCAGCATCAATAAAACTCCTTATGACACATTTTGCTCCTGCTGACTCTCTGTCACATTGATCTTTTGCACGTGAAGGCTCATTGTAATCATACCTTTTAAGAAAGAATTGTTTTGCTTTGCAAACTTTGTAAAGGGCTTCTAAGTAGAAGTTGCCATGATAAGATGATGCGTTATCTGACTTAGCATAAAGATTTTATAAACCTTTATGCTAAGTCAGAGTACATCGACAAGGCTTTTTTGACATCTATAGACAGCAGTGAAATATACTTTTTTTTTATTTGACCATTTTCATAGAAGAAAAAGACATCAACATGTAGAGTGATTCCTTTCTTTCCAAAATAATCCTTTTGGCTTTCACGGAATTTAGCTGGCAAAATTTTCTGACAAAAATCTTTCAGCCAAAAACCAGTTTCCTCATCAAGTTGCTCAAAAGCCATTTTTTGGCCATTATTTGCTGTGCATCACGGATTTGATGCTTCATATAGACTTCAACATCTTCTCTAGCCACATTTAAATCATGTAGAAGATCTTCATCTTTACTTTCTATAACTAACTCACGAACCTGGTTAGTTGCTGAAATGAGGTTAGCACAGTCAATACGTTGTTCATCGTTAGCAGCTATTGTGGGTTGATTCAAGTCTGGATCTATATCTGAAAGGGCAAAAGAAGTAGAGTGACTATGCAAAGTGGAAGTTTCACTACATTTGAAAGGATAATTACTCTTCCAATACCTTTTACCCTTTTCAAGGAACTTAGTAATATTTTTATACTTCCACTTTTCAGGTGCAATTGCTTCAGCAAATATCTTTTGAAGCTGCATTTTAAATTTTTCAAATTTCTTCTTAACTATCTATTTGGTTCCTGGGTTTAAGTCTTCTATTCGCTTTTGCTTTATCTGAAAGGACAGTGGACTTGCCCCAAACGATTCACACAAAGAGCTAGCTGCTTTTTTTGATTTTTCAATAGTTTCATCTGAAATGATTGTTATATTTGGAACATATATATCATTAGCAGGAAAGCAATACTTTATTGGTGTTGGAGCTGATTCTAACATGTCAATATTGTTATCTGTAGAAATATTTTTTAGGTGGCTGAAGCAAAATACAGCTCCAACAGGTAGTGGTGAGTTCTTTTTATTATAAGCAGCAAGGGTTTTTAAAGGGATGGATCTAATTTTTGGTGCTTTTTTACCGATTTGAAATTCATGTGTTGGGCATTGACAACTGTTTGGCTGCTTCCACCCAATACCCAGAGAAAAACGATGGTACGCACATATTGAGTCATAGCATGAAAGATTGTAATCGGCTTTCAACCAGGGTTTTTTCATTCCACTGGTTTGTCAGTGGTAGCTTTAAAACAGTGATGTAAGATTTTTCCCCTATGGAGTAGGAAATCCTGTTTCTTTTAATAAAAAAGCAAATAATATTATTATATTATTTATACCTTTAGAGCTTGTAAATGATTACTTATGTCAGCAGTCAATTCATTAACTTTAAAGATTCCATCTTTGTTCCAACGCTTAAACGGACCACAAGAACTCTTTTTTTTTATTAAAATATATGCATTTCTCATAAGGACTGACTTTATTTTCGCTCTCTGACATATTTTATTTATTGATAATTATTTATTTACTAAAATTAAACTAATGCAGTTTTTACTAAAAAATTTCAATTGTTCTACTAAAAACTGCTAAAGAAATTTATGTTGTGTAACTTAAGTAAAGCATGGTATGTACCAAGTAGTCATTAACACAAATATCACATCAAGTCGGCAGTCATTTTGTCCCCGCAGTATTATCTTGTTCTATCTGCAAATGTAATAAATAAAATGTTTAAATATATATATATATATATATTGTTCTACCTGATAAAATATACTATATTATATTAGACCGAACATTGTATTTATTTATATATAATTTTTATTTGTATTTATTTTAAGTGCTATATGTATTTTTTTCAAGTGTTCTTGTACAGTTCCGTTATAAAAAAAGTATTATAATGAAAATTTTATTTACAGTACTTTTTATTAAGGCTGTAAAGTAGCCGTTACTAAGCATATCTATACCGTTGCCATGGTATTTTTAAGTTAAAAAATCGGCAAAATAAAGCTACTTCTAGGACTTCTGTAGGCTTTTTATCACTTGACCACATGGATTTTTTTTCAGATATTGGAAGATGCATGTTTAAGGAAACTAAATAACTTATACTGTTCATGGCAGACCTAAGGCCAAGGTTGTTATGAGTAATCTATCAAAGCGCGTTGAACGCAAAAAGAGATTTTTGGCAGGTTATTCCTTCCTAGGTCCTGGTATTCACGTGATTTTTGTTCCATAAAATTAATTTATGTCTTAGTGTCTTTCAAAAACATCTAAGAAAACTACGTTCAAGCATTGGTCTTAAGAGATATGAGAGCTCAAAGTTAGGGTAAAATTCCAAATTTCGTGGTTTTGGACCATGACTTCTAGACAACCTAAAATGTAACCATGTTGAATTTTTATTTTTACTGTAGAAAGCTACCTAGATTAGAAAAAAAACAGTTTTTTCGAAAAACAAATTTTTGGGACCCAATATCTCCGAAATAAATAAGAGTTTTCGAAAAAAAATTTAGTAGTGGCCTACTTTTATTGTCTTTTACAAAATATCTAAAAATGAGAACAATTTCAAGACATCACTTCCAGAATTTGCTTACTTTGCCTAGATTTCTCAGACAATAGCTCTTAACAACTCTTACGATCCAGATTTGCATTTTTTTAATGAAAATAATTTTAACTCGCAGGTTTTTTGAATTGAATTTTTTAAAATGAATTAAAATCATTAAACAGTAACTTTACAGTGATACACATAAATATAAGAAGTATAATTAACAATATTGAGAAACTAAGACGTTTTCTTATAGAATGTAACTATTTGTTCAGTATGATTTGCTTAACAGAAACTTGGTGTTCTGGCAAATCATCCAAAATAAATTCAAAAATATTAATTCCGAATTACAAACCAACATCTTATGAGCAAAAAGTTCAAAAATGAGGAGGTGGAATTATGACATATATTCATAATGATCTGACTACTAAAATCAGAGACGATCTTTCGGTTTCTGATGCCGATGGTGAGATCTTTACAATTGAAATATAAGCAAAAAATTAAAAAACATACTGATGCCCACCTGTTGCAGACCACCTGAAGGTGATATAAAAAACTTTTCAAATCACCTAAAATAAATATTTCTAAAAAATAACAAAGACCACAAAATATTATTCTGTATTGGAGACATAAATATAAACTGTCTACAGTACAATTTTTATTTTTTTTTATTTATTTATTTTTGTCAAGCAACTATTTACAATTAATGATGATTTTCGACAAATAAAATATTTAAAAATATTAAAAAATATTAAATACAAAATACACTTTATCATATATAGTAGTTTCAAAACTGGAGAACCTGAAGAAGATAAAATCTTATCATCAGTAACGTTTGATAATAAAAAAGACAGTAAAAGTTTATTGTTAGAAAAAATCAAGTAAGGAATCTTGATTGACAATTAGTTCAGCTATGTTCTTTTTGAATTTTTGAGAGGTATTGGCTTCTCTTAGTTTACAACTCATGCTTGTAAAATGGTTCCATAGCATTGGGCCACCATAGGAAATGGCAAAGCTCGTAAGTTTTGATATAGGGAAAGGTTTTTTATAATTTCCTGTTGATCGTGTGTTGTATCGGTTTGATATTTTAGGAAAAATATTTGTGATTTTGAATACATTTATTTCATAAATATCAAGTGCCCTCATACTTCTTAGAAGAGGTTTAGCGTTTGTGAAGCGATTTTGAAAATAAATAATGCGTGCTGCATGATTTTGTTGTTTGAGGAGACATTTGAGTTTAGATTTGTTTGTACTACCCCAAACAATATTACCATACGATAAATAACTATGTACGAATGCAAAATATAGCTGAGTTAGGGTAGATTTGTCTAAGATTTGACGGGTTTTATATAAAATACCAATATTTCTTGAGATTTGATTGCTAATATATTTAATATGATCTCTCCAGGATAAGTTTTCATCTATTAAGACACCAAGTAATTTATTTGTGAAAAAGCGCTCAATTTCCATGTTATTTATATATAGCATTGGTAAGGATTTAGGAATATATTGAAACTTTCGTTTAGAATGGAATACGGAAAACTTAGTTTTAACAGTGTTTAAAGATAGGCTGTTTGCGTTAAGCCAGATTGATATTTGTTCAAGTTCATTGTTTGCAACTTGAAATAGAGAAATAATGTTATTGTGAGAATGAAATAAAGTGGTGTCATCTGCAAGCATGATGGTAGACTTAGTATTTGATGCTTTATATAGATTGTTGACGTATATTAGAAATAGTAGAGGACGCTCGAGGATTTTAGAAAAAACTGGTAACACTGAAATAGGTCGATAATTTGAAACCTTTCATCTCCTTTTTTAAAAATGGGTGTAATAATTGCAATTTTAAGTTTATCTGGAAAAACACCTGTATTAAGCGATTTGTCAAAAACATCTAATAAAACATCTTTAATAAATCCATAGCAATCTTTGATTATGCTTGCTGAAATAAAATCATAACCTGTTGCTTTATTAGTATTGAGTTTTTTCATCGAATCCTCAAGTTCTTTACTAGTGAATTTTTTAAATTCTAAGTTTTTATCAGACTTCGATAGATAGTTCGAGATTGAACAGGAGTGTGTTTAATTTTACTGGCTACAGTGAAGTTACAGAGATCTGAGTGTCGTCAACGGTAATTACGCTTGGTAAGACTTTATTGTGAATTTTTTGTTTACCGAGAATCTCTTTAATTGCATCTCATGTTTTTTTCCCGTTACCTTTTAGGCTCAATAGCTTGTTTTTGAAATATGTAATTCGGGCTATTTTTTTGGTTCTTTCATATAGACGTTTGTGGTTTAAGTAATTATGCTTGTCGCGATCTTTCTTTGATTTAATAAAACGTATATATAGCTTTTGTTTTCGCTTCGAACACTTTAAAAGGTTTTTTGAGAACCAAGGGTTGAGAAGTTTTTTAGTTTTAATTCGGTTAGTTTTGTTAGGAAAATGCTTGTCGTACAAATTAAGAAATTTATTTAGAAATAGGTTGTAGCTTTTGTTTGCGCATGTCTCGAGATATACAAAGTTCCAATATATAGAAGACAACTCTAGTTTGAACATATTTTTTGCTTGGGTGGTAAAGATTCTATTTTTTTAAGAATGAATTTTTCTTTTGTATACTTTTTCGTTTTTTGAAAATTGCAAAGACTGGAAAATGGTCACTTATGTCACTTCGAATAATGCCCGATTTAAATGTGGAATGGGAAAGAGTGTTTGTGAAAATATTGTCGATTGCAGAATAACAGTTTTGCGTGATTCTTGTTGGTTTCTTTGTTATAGGCACCATTCCAAACTCATTAAAGCGATTGTAAAATTGTTGTATTTTAATATTTTCACCATATTTGAGATGCTGTTGCATTTACAATGAAGATGCTGTTACGAAAACTTTTTTTGACGATATGTTTCAACACTACATCTTTCCTATAATAAACCAACGAACTCGGGTAACATTTAATTCAATCACTGTAAAAGACAACATATTGACTAATTCATTTTATGATTCTTCATTAAAAGCAGGTGTAATCAAAACGGATATATCCGATCACTTTCCGATATACTTTTCCTTTTTTCAAGATACAAAAAATAATAACTCTAAAATCAAAGTCTATAAACGAAAAATTAATAATTTTACTATTCAACAGTTTCAAGACTCACTATCGGCAGTAAGGTGGGATAGGATTAACCAAGAATGCAACCTGGGACATACCAAATCCGCTTATAATGAGTTTATAGAAATATTCTTAAAGCACTATGATCATCACTTCCCAATTATAGAACAAGAATTAAAACTAAAATACTTACAATGTCCATGGATTACTAGAGGTATATAAAGATCTTCAAAAAAAAAAAAAAATTTACATTAAGTATTTAAAAAATAGAAATGAAAAAAATCTAAATACTTAAAAACAATACAAAAATTTATTTGAAAAAATAAAAAAAAGTTCGAAGAAAAATTACTACTCGAACCAAATAAAAAATGCAACTGGTGACATTAAAAAAACATGGAATACTATAAAAAAAATAATTGGGAACAAAAAAGTTAAATCAAATAGTTTACCTGCTCAAATAGTCATAGATAATATAGAGTACAATGACAAAAATACGATTGCTGAAAAAATCAACGAATTTTTTGTTAACATTAGCCCTAATCTTGCCTCGAAAATTCAGTCTCTTAATAACTCATTTAAATCATACCCGAGTGATACCCAGAGCGAACTAAAATACAAATAACCAAACTACCAAGAACTTAATGTTGCTCTAAATTCCTTAAAATTAAAAAAACTCCAGGTATAGATGATATCTAAAGTAGGGTAGTGGCAAATTTCTTTACAACAATAAATAAACCTATATTTGAAATTTTTAAGTCTTCGATTAAAACAGGAGTTGTAACGAACAAGCTTAAAGTAGCTAAAGTTGTACCGAGATTTAAAACGGGTGAAACATGCTTAATTAATAGATATAGACCTATCTCGGTACTTCTTACCTTTTCTAAGCTGCTCGAAAGAGTAATCTGTAACAGACTGTATGAGTATTTAATCCAAAATAAAATTCTAAATAAAAAGCAACTTGGTTTCCAAAAACAATATTCAACTGAACACGCAATCCTTGATCTAGTTAACAATATAAGTGATTCTTTTGATAAATAATAGTATGTTCTAAGCATCTTTATAGACCTGTCAAAAGCGTTTGATACTATAAATCATAATATCTTACTTAAAAAAATAAAAAGCTATGGAATAAAAAACATAACCCTTGACTGGTTCAAAAACTCTAAGCAACAGACAACAATGTGTTTTTTCAGACAATTATAAACACTCAAAACTACGAAAAGTTGAGTGCGGTGTCCCCCAAGGTTCCATTCTTGGATCTCTTCACTTTCTTTTATATATTAACGACCTTACAAAAGCCTCGGATAAACTTGATGTAATTATGTTTGCCGATGACACAAACTTATTTTATTCCTCGAACTCAATCAAAGACCTTTATGAATGTGTGAACAAAGAGCTTAAAAGATTAAGTATATGGTTGAAATTAAATAAGTTATCAATTAATACAGAAAAAACAAAATACATATTGTTTCATTCCAAAAAGCAAAAAAATAATATACCACCTATCCTTCTCTCACTAAAAATAGATAAGGTAAACATTGAAAGAACAGAAACAACTAAATTTCTTGGGATCCTTATAGACGAAAATATATCTTGGAGAGCCCATATAAGTACAATAAACACCAAAATTCCAAAAAATATTGGGATACTCTACAAAGTTAAACCTATGTTGTCCCAACCTAATCTTAGATCGCTTTATTTTTCTTACATCCAAAGTTATCTTACGTACGTTAATATTACATGGGCAAGTACACACAAATCCAAGTTGATTACTATTTATATAAGTCAAAAACATAACTAAAAACCTAGAATGCTCTAAATGTTTACCAAATGAACATCTAACAAAATGTACTATTCATGCTTAAATACAAACTTGGACTAGTCCCATCGTATTTTTCAGATAACTTCTTTTAAGATAACTTTAATAGATATATAACAAGAGTAACAAGCAACTTCACACTGCCTAAAAGAACAACAAAGTTCTCACGGTTTTCCATTTCCTACTGGAATCCGTACCTATATAACAAAATAATATCAAAAAATATAGAACTTAAAGTATTAAACAGTCCTGCCAACTTGAAAAATAAATTAAAACACCTCATACTTAATATCAACAAATAAATCGACATGTATTAACTTAACAACAAAATTTATACTAAAATATTTACGTGTATCACTGACTGTATACTGTTTAATCACTTTTGACTATATATAAATATGAAATAGACTTTATTTAACCATTTATAGAGGGACTCGATGATAAGTCTTATTAGACTTCTTTTTTTTTTTTTTTTCTTATTTTTATTCTTTTATTTTAAAAAATACTGATAGTTTTTATGATAAGAAACACTATTAATTTACGTTATACTTAGTTATACTTGTTAAACCACTTTTTATTATGATATGTTATATGTGGTAATATTATGTTATATTTTTTTATTTTATTATTTTTTACGTTGCATTATATTATGTCATGTAGTTGTAACGTAACGAAGTGTAAATTTATTGAAATTGTAAAAAAAACAAAAAAGAAAAAAAACAAGAAAAAAAAAACGAGCTAAATAAGACGGTCTTAAAGACGTTTTGTGTTTGCTGACGTGTATTCCTTGTGTTATCAGTTGTCACGAAACAATTGAGCTCGTGTGCTAGGACTGTGAATCACTTTTATTAGTTTTGACTGTAGCTTGATGTTTTAAATCAGTATTTTTTAGAAACTATAACTTTTTTATTTTAGTTTTTAAAAAATTATCAAATCTGTACAGTGCAGCTAGGATTGCCACCTCCAAATGAATGCGTGGTTTTAATAATGGAGGGGTATAAAATAAAAATTTTCAAACAATAAAATTAAGGGATTACAGAACAATGTTTCAGTCTTTGAATTGATGGGGTAGGAAATTGATGGGGTAGGATATATAAAAACACACCCGTTTGAGAGATAAAAAAAAAAAATGCGTAGTTAAATGGGAAAAAAGCACCACAAGCTTCCAATTGGATTAATGAAGGAGCATTTGCTAAGGCTGCAACTCACCTGATACTAATAGCAGAGATTTTTGCTAGTTAACAGATTAACAGAGGTTAACCGGCAGAAACAGACAGTGGCAGTGAAAATGAGTTTTTCTTTAACTGATTACAAAAAAATAATGAAAGACAAGATCTAATAAACAGATAATGCCCACACTGTGCCAACGCAATGTTATACCAATACATCAAAGTATAAACTTAATCTAATATTTTGAAAATCTTTTTACTCAACTCTAAGCTGGAGGTCTACGTTAGTATAAATTATTTACTCTTTTAAATTGAATGTTATTTTTTGGAATTAAAAGTTTTTCCCTAGTTTTGCAGTTAGAAAATAACTTTTATAAATTTAACAGCAAATCAGATTGCTTCGTTCTAAAAGGATTCACTCAACCTTTATGTACTGTCACCAACTGAATAAACAAAGAAGGAGGGAGAAGGTAATGTTAACAACATTTTTTGACTCCTACCCCAGTTTTTTAAACCCACTCCCCCGTTAATTTATAACCAGTCTATAATTAATTTGAAAAGATTTTGTTCTAACGAAAAACGTTTATGAATTTAACAAGTATAAATTATTTAATAATTAGTTTCTTAAACGAAATTTCTTAAACGAAAAACATTTATGGTTTAACAAGTATAAATTATTTAATAATTAATTTCTTATACAGGCTATTTTAAAAGTAATATCCCCCTCCCTTTCTTTTTTTAAAAATGATTTTATATGATATTCACAGAATACATTACGCTGATTTAAAACCATATTAAAGTATAGGTCTGAAAATGTAATGAAACTACTCTTATTTGATGTTAAAATTTAAACAACTACACTAAAAATGCTAATATTTGACATCTTTTTAACGCTCGTTCCGTTTCAATTTCCTTTTCGGCTGTTTTAAAGTAAGCAGCCTGGTTTTTGTTGCCAAATGAAAACGAAGCTATTTTAAACCTTGGCTATGCCAAAGCTCATCTAGACTCTAGCCCTGATCCAGTGAGGGATTAAGATATTTCGGAGTCCGAGTCTATTTTAAAACAAGAGGCCCTTTTCGCATATCATCAATAAAAGGTTTTGTTTCTAGAGTTTCTTTTCAAAATTATTTAATTTTTAATCGGAGCCCCAAAAATGGAGGCCCGAAAAAATAATGCCCTCCCCCTCTTAGTTTGGCACCGTCCTGACCCAAACCATGTACTTTTGTTTGCGCGTATCTCTTGAGTCACTCAATGAATGTAGATATATTTATAAAAAAAACATTGAGTTTAAATAAACTTTAATTTTGACGACAGTAAAAACCGGACACGTAATTAAAAAAAGATTTTTTGAATGATCAACTGTTAAAATGATTAAACTGTTAGTTTTTAAAAAGACAGCGACTAGTAGTGTACGTTTTCCAACTTAAAATACTTTCAAATGAACTTAAAATACTTTCATTAAATTTTCAGTTCTTTAAGAAAAAATGTTTTTTTTTAAAGAAGAAAACTTTATTTAAACTTTTTAAATATCATTATTTGTAAGAGTTTTTCGATTATGTTCGATTGGTGTTTGTCAAACCCGCAAAAAGAAGATTTCCATATTATACTTGCATTAATACACGCTTAAACTCTAGCAAAAAATTAATCCCGCTATTATACTATAGAAAACAAAGCTGAAATAGATTAGTGGTCGACTAATATTTAGATAATAAAAATGATGTGTCATTGTGTATTATTGCTTTTACTTATTAATGAAAAATAAATATAAAAGTTTTAAAAAATAATTGAAAAATCGTAATTATAAATAAGAAAACTGTTCTAATAAGAATAATATGTTGAACATAATCTCGTTACTAATAAAAATATGCTTAGCATAGTCTCTAATATTAATAGAATACTTAATTGTATATAAGAAAAAACATTTAAGATTAGCGTACTGAAGCTACACTATGAAGTAGTTTGTTACATTTAATGAAAGCTCCATACATTTCGTGTTCATTACAAAATTTTTCTTCAAATATTTTTCAACATAAAGTGTCCTATAATATAGTAATAATATATAAGCTAAATATTTCAAATATGACTCACAAACACAAACATTTTATAGTTGAATAATATAACTAAATATAATTTATCAGATGTAAAGGTATCAACAAAAACAAAAAAAAAAGTATACACAGTGTCATTTAGTGTATACTTTCTTTTTCTAAGTAATTCCCAGAAGTAGAAAGACACTATATTTTTTTATAAATAAAACTGTGTATCATTTTTTATAAAAAACACTATACTTTTTAATATATAAGGAAGTACACAGTGTTGATAATGAAAAAATATGCAATGTCTTTCTACTTCTACAACTACTTTTTAATATTTAACTCAAATTAAACATAGTCTTAAAATGTATCGATATATTGTATTTGTATATGTTATATTATATTTTTTGATGATTGATCAACCATGACTTAAAACTTTTTGTATATAAATTTTTATACTTTTTCAAATTGCATTAAGTTTAAATAATTAAATTTAAGTAGAACTTGGTATTTTTTGTAAATTCTTCTGCATTTAGCGATTTTAATCTTGCAAATAAAAAAATAGGTTGTATTTATAGAGTGTTTTATATTATTATAGAGTGTTATAGAGTAAAAGTTTTTATTAAAAATTGCATTTTATAGATGAATGAAGAAGAGCCCCAAAACTTACTGAATCATAAAACCAATTGTTACCCAGACTCTGAAGAAATTTGCAGACTTCCAAGGTTACTATATCGGATTCATGAAAAACCTCCTTTTTATCTGTCAATAATGCTTGGATTTCAGGTAACAAATAAGTATTGTAGTTTTGGTTGTATTTAAATTTTTTTATTTTATAAAAATGCTTATAATAACGCTTTTAAATATTCAAAGCATTACTTAACAATGTTTGGAGCAACAATGGGAATGCCATTAATTCTAGCACCAATTGTTTGTTTTGATAATGAACCTGTTGTGATTGTAAGTGTGATGAGCACAACATTTTTTTGCTCTGGCATTGTAACGTTGCTTCAAACTTCTATCGGCTGCAGGTAAAATATGTTTACAAAGTTTTACACTTAAATATTTTTAAAAGAACTTAAGGCACAAGGAATTGCTACAAAAGTTATAATTTATTATTAGATATAATTTGTTACATAAATACATTTGTTAATCAGGAATTAAATGTATCTATTATTATAAAAACCTTTTTTTATCTTATAGATAAGATAAGCACTTATTAAATTAAACTCTGCTATTATATTCTTGAATAGTTTGTTTCTTAATTACAAAAAAATTAAACTCATGAATGGATGTTAAATTTTAATTATTGATACACTACAATTTGTTTTAGTTTATTGTTTTTTAATTTTAATTTATTGTTCTTCAAGTTGTATATTTTTTTAAGTTAAAACAATTCTTTTAAATTGTTTTTCAATACCATTTAAAAATCTTTAATTGCAAAAATAAAAAATTTAACTTATAAAACTAGTAATTTTTAGCTGTAACTTATTCTAGATTCAAATTGTTTTTTTGTACATAACTTCCAGACAGAGCTTCTTTATCGTCCTTCTGTTATCAAACACAGATGTTTTACAAAAAAAATACATTGATTGAAGCAAGGGAAAAAAATATCCATGATTTATGTTATTTTGTTAAATAACATAACCTTGTGTTTACTGGAATGAATGTATTGTATAATCATTTTATACAAGATTCATGGTTTATGAATTGTGCAATAAAGTTATAAATGTTTTGGTAGAACAACAAGTCATTATAAATATATGTCCAAGAAACATCGTATAAACTGCTATAAGTCAGTGCTTTTAATGCTCTTTATATAAGATGCATGAGGGGGTTGAGGTAAGTATATAAAAGCAATTTACTCAAATCAATTTAAAATGCATAAGTTTTTGAAAAACTGTATTAGTAATAGTAGTTAAACTGTAGCTGTAGTTAACTGTAACTGTAGTTAACAGCGAGTGAGTTAAAAATTTGTTTCGAAAGCTTTTGGTAATATACAATAATTTATTAATGCATAAAATAAAATATTTAAACAAAAACGTTTTTAAGTTAATTTTTTTGATGCTAAGTTTTTGTCTAATATGTTCTTGAAACTGTTAACATTTTTTTAATTGACAACTTCCAATGGCAATTTGACCCATGAATTTGCTGTCTGTTTATAATGAATCTATGTCTCAGTATAAACTTAGTTTGTTCTAAGCTGTATTTCTTATTGTGACCTCTGGATGATTTTGAGAATGTTGGTTTGTTTAAAAGTTCTACTTTTTTGATCCTATTGAAAATCTAAAATATTTAAACAAATCTCCTCTTTGTCTTCTTTCTGACAATGTTAAATCAAGTGTCTGTAAATGGTCTTGGTACTGCAGACTTCTTATGTTCTTTGACATCCTTGTCATTCTATGCAGTACTCTTCTATTATTTCGATGTCACCTTTGTAGTCTGTTGACCAAACTGGTGCTGCAAATTCAATCAGAGGTCTAACAGTTAAACAACAGTCTAAGTTGTGTTTAATTGCTTGACAAGATGCTCGTCTAAATGGACAATGCTGTTTTTTATCATCCCCAGTATTGCATTTGCTTTCGATAAACATGTTACTATGTGTTTCTTCCATTCAGTAGTGTATCAAAATTTACACCAAGATTATTCTCATTCATTGAATTGTTAATTTTTGACCTATTTACTGTGTAATTGAATTTTATGCTGTTTTTACAATATTGCATAACCACACATTTATTTTCATTCAATTGAATATACTGCTGATAGAATTTTGGTGTTGTCTGCATATATTTTTACAGTGCTTTTATTGTCATTGATGTATGCTACAAAAAGGAATGGCCTTTAAATGTTAACCTAACAATTGAGCCGTCTTTGTACAATATTATTTTGGACAATATTTACATGCCTCATCATTCTTATTGAGATGAAAATAAATCCAAAATTCATGCAATACATTTACTAAAAAATAAAAACTTTTTTTCTTTTTAGGCTACCAATAGTTCAGGGCGGTACTTATACATTTGTTGCTTCCATAATGGCAATAATGGCATCTAAAGGTGATTGCCCTTCCAAAATGAATGGTATGACATTGTAAAGTATTTAAATTTTTTTTCTTTAGTTTAATTTTTATGATATTATATATTTATTATTAAAAATCTTATGTTGATGGACACATAAGCCAATGCTAATGTAAACACTAATAAACAAGCTAAAAGATTTGTTGCCAATTATTTAAATTGTTTGATAAAATATTTAAAAGTGTATTGATAGCATTTAAACATTTTATTTGTAAAAAGGTGTTGGACTCTTGACTGATTACTGAGCCCTAAAAAGCAAATATTACTTTTAATGATGATAGTTTTGGCCAATAATTAGTGACCATAGTAAATAATTAGTGACCATTATAGTACTTGTAGAAAAGGCCAATAATTAGTGACCATTATAGTACTTGTAGAAAAGAGAAAGAGAAGCAACATTATCACAATGTTATAATGGTCGGAGGTTAGCTGCAAGAGCAGGTCCAACTATGTTTACAATGCGTTTTTGCACCTTGTCTAATAGAGAAAGGGTATCATTAGAAAAACTGCCCCATATATGGTAACAGTATTTCATACAAGGAGGGATTTGAGATATATAGAGATAAAGAATAAAATCCAAAGTAAGAAAGTGTCGAGCTCGATAAAGAGATGCAACCTTAGCAAATACTAATTTTACAATGGATTTGATATACGGTTTCCAAGAAAGATTGGAAGTAAGAGTTCATAAATATAGGAAGATCTAAATTATTGCGATAACGATTGGCTGAAAAAAAATTAGGTTTATCTGAATTAAAGTTCACCAGCCTCTGTGAGCCCCATGATGTAGCAGAAGTGAAATCCTTTTCAAGCTCAAATGCCCCTCCAAGCAATCAGAGAGTGTTTGCTTCTTATCACGACAAGAATAAATAGTAGTATCATCAGCGAACAATGCCACCTTAGATGTAAGAATATCTGGAAGATTGTTAATGTAAATTAAAAAGAGTATAGGGCCAAGGATTAAACCTTGAGGAACCCCTGAAATGACAGGATATGAAGAAGAGTGCTGTCAATCGAGGACAACTTTTATACTACAATTGGAAAGGAAGGACTCAATAATCATAAAGATGTTACCAGATACACCAAAAGAACAAAGCTTATGGAGAAGATCAGCATGCCAAACTTCATCAAAAGCTTTAGAAATGTCAAAAAAGCAATAGCCTTAACCTCTCCACCTCTATCTAATACACGATAAAACTTATCATTTATTACTGTTAAAAAGTCAGCTGTAGAACGAGAAGATCAAAATCCATTTTGATGATCAGAAAGTATGTTATTAGATTCAAGATGAGAGACTAAGTGTTTGTTAATTAAAGAATCAAAAACTTGCTTATGATAGAAAGAAGTCTAATGGGATGGTAGTTAGATGAATCAGATTGCTCTCCAGAATTTTTGAAAATAAGGATAACAGATGCCGCTTTCCAGCCTACCGGAAAACTAGACTCTGATAAGTACTTGTTAAATAGTTTTGTATGGCGTTCTATAAAAGTATGTATGGCGGTTCTGGAGAATACTTCTGCAAGGCTACAAAAGGTTTGTTGTCTGGACCACAAGCTATAGAAGAGTCTAAGCAGGAAATCACTTTAGATACAGAAGCTGGAGTGATACGAATGTCAAGCAATGAATTAACCTGTTTGACGACTATATCAGGTGGAATGCAACTAGTGGAATCAAGAGATAATATTGATGAGAAGTTCTTAGCAATTAATTCAGCTTTGTTTTTAGGTGAGGTGACAAAGTCTGAACCATACAAGAGAAGTGGAATAACAGATTTGCCCTTATTATTGAGTCATGAGAGCCTAATTTTTGTGATGAAATACAAGATTTCATGACCTGAGAATAGCGGGCTTTGGCGTTAGACAAAACCTTTTTACAATGGTTTCTAGCAATAGTAAACAGGCATCTGTTTCCTGGAGAATTGTTTTGCTGATAGATATGGAGAACCATGGAGAAGAGTGGGGCTTGACCTGGAATCATTGAGAGGGAATAAAAGATTCCATGCCAGCCTGAATTGATGAAGTTATGCACATTTGTCAGCAGGAAGAAAAAAGATTTTTACCCAAGGGCCATCATAAAGAAAATCATGGAAAGAGTCCTAGTCAGCTTTAAGGTAGTTGTAAGAGGTACAATGATTGGGGGATTCTGATGATGAAGAAAAATGAGATAATATTTTAGAGAGATCAAACCATGATCAGAAGCACCTAAGGGTGATTGCGGAGAAACTAAGCACTGACTAGGATCAGAAACAAGACATAAGTTGAGTAGAGATTTGGATTGTCTGAAAAACGAGCTGGAAAGTTGACTATTTGAGTTAGAGATTGAGAAAGGCAAAAGTTGAGGGCCTTAACACTAGCAGAGTCACTGACACTAGAGCCAAGCCATTCAGTGTGATGAACATTAAAGTCATCAACAACAACGATATTGGCTGATGGATAAAGAGAGAGGGCTTGGTCATTTTGATCAGAAATAACATCAAAAAGAGTGCAATCTTGAGATGAAGGAGAGCAATATAGAAGAAATAGAAAGGCGATAGAGAGAAGTGGTGCTAAACGAAAGCACATAAAAGAATAGTCTGTGTATTCAAACCTAGTTTCCCGACAAATGGGTGAATTCCTATGAATGTAAATGCCCAGGCCAAACATGTGGCTATTGGAATCTTTATGAATTAAAGGAAGGTAATCATCAACACTAAAATCACAAGATGAGACAGCGAAACTCAAATTAGTCTTACAAAGAGCAAGTAGGTCTGGTGAACTTTGCAAGAGATAAGACTTAACAGAAGAAAAGTTACTTTGAAGACCACAAATATTAGTGAATTATTTAGAGAACTTGGTTTAGAGAACTTGGTGATGACGATGGTTTTTTGTGTTTTATAGTTTTTTGAACTTTACTCATTTTAAATTTTTTAAAGAGCTTGACTCAAAGCATAGACTGTACTCAGTACACTATTTAATAATTCAAGCAATTGCCTCATTATTGTTAACAAACCCCAAGCTGTAACAAGGGGCTCCAAATGTAGCCTCATTAATGTGCACCAAAAGTATGAACAGGGAAACCATCCATGCACAATATCGGACTGTTAGTACTCTGATATTTTCAGCAGAGGCACAAGCAAAACCCATGCATTAAGTCAAGAAGATCCAGCATTCAACATCCTAAACTGGAAACAATGTATTAAAAATACATCTGTGCCAGCCTAATAGATGAATTTAAATATTTATCATCATTTTACTGGGGTGATTTGCATCACAAAAATTCTAATGTAAGTAGATTTTTTTTTAAGAGTTAAAGTCTTTTTCAAACAAAACTTAAATCATCATCAAACATACTTAGGTTTATTACTTATAAAACATGAGTTTTAAAAAATCAATAGAAAAAAAAAGTGATACTTTGGCAGTTATATAACTGAAATGGTTTGGTCATATCAGACCTCCACAATTATCTTGAAAATCTTTTTTACTAAATTATTTTAAACTTTGTTTAAAATGTTTAAACAAGGTTTAAAATATTTTAGTCATCTAAACAAAGATTTTCAAGATACTTGTGGAGGTCTAGCATGCTTGAGATTATATCATGCAATCATTTAAAGACAATTTGTTATTACACAAGCAGGTTTTTGGACCAATATTTATTAATTTTCATTAAGTTGTAATAAAATTTCTGACAATAGAAGGAAATTTGAAATTGATGTTGTTTCTTAATCTTATAATAAACAACAGTTAGACGATTTGTTAATATCAATTGGAGTCTCAAATAAAGTTTATGAACTTTATATTGATGGAAAAATTAAATATACTGATTTTAAAATAGGATTTCCAAAGTTTCGTAGTTTGCATACAAAATTGTATATTAGCTTGGGGCCAAGTGATACATAATGTGCATATGTTTGTATTCACTACAAAATTAGTTTTAAAAAAACAAAGTGCATCAAAGTCAAAGTATTATTAAAAAAAATTATGTTAATATATTTAATTTTCTGTATAAATGAAATGAAAATTAAAAAATATGATAAAAACTGAAGAATTTAATAAATCATTTAAAAGTTTTTTAATTGCACATTTACTGAGATGTTAGTGATATCACAAATGTTTGTCTGTACTTATCAGAATAATAGTTATGCATTAACATTGATTTGTAAACCAATTTTTGATTCTTGCTTCTAAAAAAACTCTAAAACAACATTTATAATAATAAATTTGAAAACAACATTTAAATATTCTCTTGAGGGTAATTCCATGTAAAAGTGGGACAGTCATTTTGTCACCTCTTACAGGGCTTGTGATGAAACGAGCGCGATCGCGCTCCGCTCGTAAAACGTGACCGTAAACAGTATTTTCAAACGTTCTAGGCGCAATAAACAACGCTCGTTCAGCTTATAACGAGCGTATAAAATAACGCTCGTCCAATAGTTTGGGGTTATTTTTTTATTTTCATAAAATATTTAAAAAAGATTTTTATTAAAGATATTCTGTTATCAAAGCACTGATATAAAATATAAAAAGCATAACGTCGTTCTCTTTTGCACTAACGTAATGAATGAGCAGTTTAAAGTTGTTAATAGTCACTAATTTCAATAATGGAATGTGTACATGGAAACACAATGTGAATACAAAAATGCGCAAATAAAATAAGAATAGAAAATTAGAAAACCATTATAAGAAAATTGAAACTGCAGAGTATTTTTAATCTTGTGAAAATATCAAGTAAGATTTATTTGATTTATTGTTTGTAATATTCCACACATCGTTTATAATAAAAATAAATATTAATAATAGAGTAATTTTAAAATTAGTTTTTGTTCATAGTATAGGTTTTTTATTAACTATTATTTATTTTAACTCAAATATAAAACGATTCTGTTGTTTAGAATGTTCGCAATCAAGGACATTCGAAAAGGAAACAAAGTAATGATGTTAATATTTATTAAATGGAAAGTTATTATTCTTATTTATTATTATTTCGAATTATTCTTGCGTTATTTTTTTAAGATAAAAAAACGTAATTTAAAAAAGAAATTTTTGAAAAAAATTAGATAATTAATTTGAATAAAAAATATCAAGAAATATAAAAACCATTAATCGTTAATTAAGTTTACAGCGTAACATTTTAAAATACATATATCAAAACAACGAAGCAAAATGAAGTCACTAAATTATACTTCAATACTAAATTAATAAGAAGTTGCGTTTTTGTTTTATATTATTTTTTTATAACATAAATAGTTAAAAATAAAATCGCGATCTGACAATACACAAAAAGTTTGGAAGTATAAAAATCTACTTTGTTGAAGTAGTTTCATGAGTGTGATACTAATTCAAACATTTTTTGACGAAAGAATTATGTAACAAATAAAAAAAGACATAAAAAATAAAAAGTTTTTTATGAGCATCGCCTTCAGCAATTTTCATGATCGCGCTCGCCGACGTTATCTCGAGCGCACGTAATCACGCTCGATGAAAACATATTCTAATTTTACGAGCGTGATATAACACGCTTGATGATTTTCTTCATCACAAGCCCTGTCTTAGATTTTCTATATACTTTAATTAGTGGTACGTATTAATGAAACATGAAAAAATACGTAATTTGAGCTCCCTTATCCAGACGGTTCGAAAATTATGACGTTTTGAAATTCAGTCTAAAATGTTCCTTTTTTTACCAAATCTGCCATTATGGATTTTGTAATAGTAATTTTTAATGAATAATTTAAGATATAGTGGAAGGTGGTTAAAAATTGGTACCTGATCATTTTTGTGGGTGCTGAATTCAAAAGTGTAGAGAAAATAATGAAGTTTAGATTTTTTGACAGTTATTTTTTGATTTTAAAATGATCAATCAAATTTTTTGTTCTGTTACCATGGGTTGCGGTTTCATTAACTCCCGGAGTTGCCCAAGTCTTGTGGATTCAATTTTTTTTCAAATGAAATAATAGATCTTAGGCTATGTTTATAAAAAAGATGGTTTTGGTTTCTTAATAAAGATTCTTGGTTTCATAATAAAGATGTCATTTTGAATTTAGACAAAAAAAATCTTATTTTTGGCCTTCATTCTCCATTATAGAATTTATAGCGATACTTTTTGTGTGAATAATTTAAGTTCTAGATGAAGAATATGACTGAAAATTGGTACCTGACCATTTTTAAAGGTTTTGAATACAAAAAGAAGAGGAAATTTCCCAGTTTTTAATATTTGAGACTAATTTTTAAATTTTTAAATATCAACAGTAAAATTTTTTTGTTTCGTAACTATGGTTTACATTTCACTTATTTCTGGAGTTGCCTAATTCTAAATGTGAAATAGGAGGTTTTAGAAAAGTTTTTTAAAAGCAATATAATTTTTTAAAAGAAATTTAAAAAATTATATTGCTTTGCATAACTTTCATATTTATAATCAATATTTTCAAAAGTATACATGGGAAAGTAATTAGCAATATATTACATTGAAAATATAATTTCATTGTTTATTAATTATAATAATTTAGCTTTAGATTATTGTTTAATGTCTAATAATTAAGTATTGTTTCAAAATATTGGTTGCATGCTCAAATTTTAGGTTGCATGCTGAAATGTTGTGTTAAAAAATGAGGAACTAAAATGCAAATTTTTTTGAAAAATAGTAAAAAAACCTGCTTTATTGAAAAAGCTCGAAAATAGAAATGAAAAGGAATAACCCCAATATTACTAAAATTGAAGTTGATATCATTTAAATAATGAAAGTAAAATAATACTTTTTGGTTGCATAAAAATTTTGATTTTGAATTTTGTGTTTGGTAACTGAAAACTCTTTTGCTGCTTTTCTGATAGACCAAGATTTTGGGGTCAATGTCAATTTGAAGTTTGCTGCCTTCTGTTAGAAAGTTTTTCTTTCATGCATTTAACTAGGAAGTCTAGATTGCCTGATTTGGTTTGAATTTCCTTTAGAACTTCAATGTTATTTGGTGCAATTAGATCAGTTTCAGTGACATCCAGAGCAGTTGCAAGTTTCTTAATAGCTGCTTCTTCAACTTGCTTTATCTTTCTCATTAAAGTGAAGGCTTATTAGAGGTTTTGGGTAAATAAACTTTTAGAGAAGACACTTCAAGTTCACATATAGTACTGTTGAGCAATGATCTTGCTGGTTTCAGTATAATTTCTTTTTCCATATTATCTTCAGGTAATTTAATCTCTAACTCAGTTTCTTCTGGTTCTTCACTTGATGCTAATTTATGTCTGCCTTGTGGATAAAGCTTTTCACCTGGCACTACAAATTTTCCTTTACTGCATAGGTACTTTGCTGTATTCCAAAGTCATTTATGAAGATTGTCTAAAAAAAAGGAAGAACTATTTTAATATGTATAAAAAGTTAATAAAACCATTGTTTTGGTAACATTTTTATACATATTAAAAGAGTTCTTCCTTTTTTTAAAACAGTCTTCGTAAAATCAACTTAGAATACAGCAAAATACCTACGCAGTAAAGGCTAATTTGTAGTGCTAGGTGAAAAGCTTTTCAAAGTTGTATGGCGTTTAATAGTGCGCTTTCAAAAGTCAGCTAAAAGTAAGGTTAAATATAGCTAAAATAGAATTTGACTGCCAAGAATTTCATTATTGTAACTCACAACACTTTCACCAAACTAAAAGTTGAAATTACTATAAATACCTTTTATAACTTTGTTATGAGTATTAAATAGATTACAATGCAGATGTCGCAAAACTGCATTTTTACTTGACAATTCACTTCACAAAACTTTATTTATGTATCAAAAACAACCTCAAAAAACTTTTTTTACGCATCACAACTGAATCCATAAGACTACCCCGTTTTATGGTAAAGTAATTTTTGAACATTTTGAAATAAAAAACAGTTATTAAACATCTTGAATTAGGATTTTTCTTTTCTTCTTTGAATTCAGCATCTTTAAAAATGGTCAGGTACCAATTTTCGATCAGTTTCTTCCACTAAAACTTTACGCATAATTATTGCTAAAAAATCTACAATAGAGAATTTGAGTCCAAAAAAAGAATTTTTTGTATAAGCTTAAAAATAATATCATATTATAATAAAAACATATATAAATTATTCTTCAAGAAACCAAAGGCATCTTTTTTATAAAGATAGCCTAGGATCACCTACTTCATTGAGAAAAAAAATTGAATCCATGAGAATAGGAGAACTCTGAGAATTAATGAAAGCGCAACCCATTGTAACAGAATAAAAAGTTTGACTGACCATTTTAAAATCAAAAAGTAACCTTCAGAAAATTTTAATTTCATTATTAAATTTTTGAATTCAGCATTCAAAATGGATAGGTATCAATTTTTAGCCACATTCTTCCACTAGATCTTAAATTATTCATTAAAAAGTACTACTACAAAGTCCATAATGGTGGATGTGGAAAAAATAGAGCATTTTTGGCTGAATTTCAAAATGTCATAACTTTTGAACCGTTTAGATTTGGAAGCCCAAACATTACATTTTTTCATGTACATTTATAGGTACCACATTGATAGGTACCACTGGTTGAAATTTGAATGAAATATGAGAGGGTGACTGAAAAATTTCAATATTTTGTCCCACTTTTACATGGAATTACCCTTGAAGTATGGTTCAAAAAAGAGTTAACTCATTAAACTTTTGTAAGTTTTAATTTTCATATTTAATAAAATTAATCAGCTTATTTATATGTGATTTAATGTTATGATGTTTAGTGGTACTGTTTTAGCTAACCTCAATATGACATCCAACATGACAAATACAGGTAATATTTTGTTTTTTATATTTATTTTGTTCAACTTTCAATTATCAGGAGTTTATCATTCCTGATATGATATAGATCACGGGCTAATTCTTCTCTAATATTTTCTCATTTTTCTGTCAAAAAATTATATAAGGATTTTAAATTAAATAAAGATTTATATTGAAAGTTGAACAAAAGAATTTAATTTTTTTTATTTTGGCTGTTTTAAAAAGAAATGATGCATATTTTAAATTTATCTTCAATTCAATAGATCCTGAATGGAAACTTCGTATGCGTGAGGTGGGTCTATAAGAATTAGGTTTATACAATTTTTGTTTTTCATCAAGTCTCTAAAAGCTTATATTTATTTGAATTAAGCTTAAAATAAACTATCCCAAATCTATGAGAAAAATTCTACTTGTTTGTAGCTTTGTTTTTTTCTTGACAATTTATATGATTGTATGGTAGAAGTGAGATATGATTGTATGGTAGAAGTGAGATATGATTGTATGGTAGAAGTGAGATATAATTGTATGGTAGAAGTGAGATATGATTGTATGATAGAAGTGAGGTATGATTGTATGGTAGAAGTGAGGTATGATTAATAGAAGATTGATTTGATTAATAAAAGGAATAAGTATAATATATAATAATGCTAAAATATGAAATTCATATTACCAGAATTAAGTGTAGTCTCTCATTATATAGAGTTCTTAGATAGATATGGTTAACACAGTTTACATACATCAATTAAGGGTTTGGTTTTAGGGCAAGCCTGTCAAAATGACAGGTTTGTCCCAAATTTTATATTCTATTTAAAGTTTAAATGTTTAAGAATTATATTTAATGAATGATTTCACTTATATACATAAGCGTAAACTACTAAAATCTTTTATTCTACACGTTAGTTTTTTGTTTCTTTATGTGTGTATTTTAGATTTTTTTTAATTTTTGTTTATGCTAGGTTCAAGGGGCTATAATTGTTGCTTCATTTCTTCAAATATTTATTGGACTCAGTGGGATAATTGGATATGTTTTAAAATATATTGGTCCTTTAACTATTGCTCCTACTATATGCTTAGTGGCACTTCCTCTGTATTCAACTGCAGGATATTATGCAGGTTATTTTTGTTGTTGTTGTATATGCAAATATATATTTTTGTTGTTGTTGTATATGCAAATATATATTTTTGTTGTTGTTGTATATGCAAATATATATTTTTGTTGTTGTTGTATATGCAAATATATATTTTTGTTGTTGTTGTATATGCAAATATATATTTTTGTTGTTGTTGTATATACAAATATATATTTTTGTTGTTGTTGTATATACAAATATTTTTGTTGTTGTTGTATATGCAAATATATATTTTTGTTGTTGTTGTATATGCAAATATATATTTTTGTTGTTGTTGTATATGCAAATATATATTTTTGTTGTTGTTGTATATACAAATATTTTTTAAGTATGTAGAGTAAGTTTTTCTTCTAAAATATCAAATTTAGGACCAGTGCATATAGTGTATAGCATAATTAACAGATCATTGCTTTTTTTTAGTATTCTAAAATTTTTGTAAATCTTTTACATTAATATGTTTTGAAAATATTTATTAAAATGTTTTTGGGTAAAAATAGTTATTTTTTAAATACCAATTGCTTCACTTTGTCATTAAATGTCTAGCTAAAAAAAACTTTAAACTGTTTGATAAATTACCTTAAATAATCTAGAACTTACTCAATACGTTTGGTTTGCATGATGTTATATTGTAAAAGATTACATGTAGATTGATTGATTACATTTAGATTGATCAATTGATAGATTACATTAGATTGATCAGTTGATAGATTACATGTAGATTGATTGGTTGATAGATTACATGTAGATTAATTGATTGGTTGATTACATTTAGATTGATTGGTTGATAGATTACATGTTGATTGATTGATTACATTTAGATTGATTGGTTGATAGATTACATGTAGATTGATTTATTGATAGATTACATGTAGATTGGTTGATGATAGATTACATGTAGATTGATTGATTGATAGGTTAAATGTAGATTGATTGATTGATAGATTACATGTACAGGGTGCGTAAAAAGTTCCCGCACTCCTCTGGCAACGACGTTATTTCCCTTATTTTAAAGCATACCGTTTATTTTTCTGCATTATTTATGCTCTTCTCTAATTTTTGAATATGTTTTAATATTGAAGTTTTTAGGTTTTATGACGAAATCAAGAGATTTGCGGCCGGCAATCGAGAGGCTAACTTAAAGAGAAAAAGAAAGCATCAGAGATCGCTCGTCTTCTGAATGTTCCGCGGCGTATGGTTTACGATTGCTTGAAGCGACTTGAAGAAACTGGTTCCATTGATCATAGTCGACGTTCTGGAAGACCAAAAACTGCAACTTCGGGTAAAATCGCCAAGGATGAAGGGATTTCGGAAGGTTCACTTTGGCAAATCGTCCACAAAAAGCTCGAAAAATACCCGTACAAAATTTAAAAAGCTCACGGACTTACTGATCGAATGAAAGCCACTCGTTTGGCCCGTTGCAAGGAGCTTCTCAAGCGGTTCAAGAAGCCGGCGAATGCCTTGACGATTCTCTTCACAGACGAGTGTCTCTTTACTGTCTAGCAGTTCGTGAACCATCAGAATGACCAGATAATTGCTGGAAACGTTCAAGAAGCAAACCAGAAAAGTTGAATTGCTTCTAAGACAGCTCACCCCCAAGCAGTGATGGTTTTCAGAGCGATTACAGGAGACAGCAAGATGCCATTGGTTTTTGTTGATCAAGGAGTGAAAATCAGAGCTCAAAACTACCGGGATGATATTTTGACGACAGAGGTATTAACTTGGACCAATTCACACTTCAGACAGCGGTTTTAGATGTTTCAACAGGTTTCCGCCCCAGCCCACAAAGCAACGGTTGTCCAGGATTAGTGCAAAGCCAAGCTGTTCGTCATCCAAATTTGAACTCTCTATGGCAAGCACTCGAAAAAGAATGGGCCACTCTTGACAATGATATGGTGTCTGCCGCGGTTGAAGCATTCCCCAAGTGCCTCAGGGCGTGTATCAAGGCGAAAGGAGGACTTTTTGAGATCTGACTTGTTTTTGTTGTTTAGTATGTTATCAAGAATAAATGTTTAAACTTTTGGCACATTATGATAGTTCTACGTGTTTTTACGTCGTAAATACTAGGTGTGGGAACTTTTTACGCACCATGTAAATAGGTTGATTGATTACATTTAGATTGATATACTGATACATTACATGTTGATCAAGTGTCGAGTATTAAAAATATATTTAAAGTATCTTGTGTTCATCAAAATTGCTTATGTACCAATCCAAGCTTGGCATAACAGGTGATGCATAAGTTTTTAGAAAAATTTTGATCTAATTTATTTTAGCTAATATAACACTCATGTATTTTATGTACAAAACATATATCAAGTGTTTATTATTTAAAACCCAAATGAACTGGATAGAAATCTTTTTTGAAAACATCTTAAAATTTTTTCTGTAAAAAAATCCATAATCCAAATGAATAGTGAAATTGTAAATTATTCAACCAAAAAAGGAGTGGCTTAGAGTTCATTAGTTTTAAAAGACTTTCTAATCAACATGATCTGGTTGTCCTACATTCAAGAAAAAAAAGCCAAACTGCAACAAAAAAAGTTTTAGAGAAAAACGTGTTTTAAATTTGACTTTAATCAATCGACAATTGTTTGTTTATTAAAAATGATTATTATATACAGAAAATGTGAAAAAACTTCTACTGACACTGTTGAATAACAAATAAAAAATAGAGAAGTAGAAAACTTGTTGTCAAACCCTATAATATGAAATCACTTCTACCTGACACAGAAAAAGTAGCCTCCTCTACTAGAGTGACCTCCTCAGCCTAAATTGGTGAATAACATTAAAAAAATAAAAATCATTATTAATGTGGATCATGATATGTTCAAGCAATTGCTTTCAGAGCTGTAACAATCAATTCATTAATCGTTAATGAATGTTTAAAAAAATGACTTTTTCTATTCATTCTTAAGTATTGTGGTAACTATTTATTTTTGACAGATTTAGCAAGTTCACATTAGTTTAAAAATTATTTTGGTTGGATGAATGTGTAAATTATGTTGATAAGCAATCTAACCCACTAAATATGCTTCAGTTAAAATTATTTGGGGATATTTGGCTCAAAAATTTAAGATGTATGTTGACAAGCTTTAAATGAGCAAATTTTGATTAACTGCATCATATGAAAACAAGAAGAAATTGATTTGAATATTTTACAGTTGTTTATGGAATGTGTCAAAGCAAAATTAATAACAAAATTGATTAAATAGATCCATTGCATCATTTGCAATAGATCTCTATTGTAGATATTGGAGTCTATTTCATATAAGAAAAAACAGATTTTTTAATACTTAATTTTAGTATAAAATCTATTTTATAAATATATATATATATATATATATATATATATATATATATATATATATATATATATATATATATATATATATATATATATATATATATATATATATATATATATAAATATATATGTATATATATATGTATATATATATATATATATATATATATATATATATAAATATATATGTATATATATATGTATATATATATATATATGTATATATATATATATATGTATGAATGTATATATATATACATATATATATATATATATTTATATATTTATATATAAATATATATGTATATATATATGTATATATATATATATGTATATATATATATATATGTATGAATGTATATATATATACATATATATATATATATATTTATATATTTATATATATATATATATATATATATATATATATATATATATATATATATATATATATATATATATATATATATATATATATATTAAGGTGGTTCTAAAAACAATTTTTTTGAAAATGACTGCTGGCACCCCCTGAACATGTTGTATATAATTAAAAAAATGCTAGATTTAAGAAATTTTTGAATAAAAAATATTTTAAGGGGTTGCTACTGACCCTCGAACATTATATAGGTCCCTAATATTATTAAAAAAAAAGTTTTTCAAAATTATGTCATGTTGGGTCTCAAATAAAGGGAAATTATATAAAAATTTTAAAAATGTTAATCATTTTATAATTAAATTTTTATTTTAGATTTTAGTAAGCAAAAAGTTACGTTTTTTAACTAAAAATGAAAAATAGGGAATTTAACAAGATTTTTTGATTATAATTTTTTTTATCTATGTTTTTTTATAAAATGAATATTATTTTTGAAATTTGTATATGATTTTGCTTCGTTTGAGACCCAACATGACATACTTAAAAAAAATTTTTTTAATAATATTAAGAACCTATTTAATGTTCGATGGTCAGTAGCAACCCCTTAAAAAAATTTTTATTCAAAAATTTCTTAAATCTAGCATTTTTTTAATTATATACAACATATTCAGGGGGTGCCAGCAGTCATTTTCAGAAAAAGTTGTTTTTAGAACCACCTTAATATATATATTTATATATATATATATATATATATATATATATATATATATATATATATATATATATATATATATATATATATATATATTATATATATATATATATATATATATATATATATATATATATAAATATATATGTATATATATGTATATATATGTATATACATATATATATATATATATATACATATATATATATATATATATATATATATATATATATATATATTATAATATAATTATATATAATATAATTTTTCTTTATTTAAAAATCAAAGCTTTTATAGTTTGTAAAAATTATGTTTATGATATGTATATTAAGGTAGATATACTTGAAAAAACTAAATATAGAAAAAATCTTATATATTCAATGTTTTATGTTTTTATTATAGTTTTATATATTTAATCTTTTATGTTTTTATTTTGTCCAATGATTTATGCATCAGTCATTTAAATTATAATACATGAGAAGTAATATTCTGATATAAATATATACATATTTTTTTTTGGTAAAAAAAAGTGTGGTTAAGAATATTTATCCCCAAAATGTGAAAAACAAAATAATTTAAACCCAGAATTGCTATCCTTAAAAAGATAATTTTAAAAAACCACACTATGTACAGATGTACAATATGTACACATGTACAATATGTACACATGTACAAGAGAACTTAAAAAGAAATAAAAGAAAAATCTTTTAGTCATAAATCTTATTTTTTTAATTTTCTTTTTTAACATGTTTTTTTTTTTTAGGATCACAATGGTTTGTTGCAATACTGTAAGATTATAGGTTTTTTAAGAATTTTTTTAAATATATTTTTTAAATCATTTTAAAAAAAAAGATTGTTTACAACAAAATTTTCTATATTAGTTGTTTTTTTTAGGACAATGTTTTGTATTATACTCTTTTCTCAAGTTCTTAAGAAATATAGTCTACCATTGTGTAAAACTAGAATACACATATTTGAATTGTTTCCGGTAATTATAATAATTTTTGTATTATTTTTCGTGTTTATTCACATTTTTTTATAACAACAAAAAATTTTGTAAACTTTGTGTGTGAGTGTGTGGAATGAATAGTTTTATTAAAACTTTTCATTTTTTTAAAAGGTTTCACTTTTTAGTAGTAGTTTGGTTGCATTTATAGTATAAAATTTTATTTTAACATTTATTTCTACCACTACGCCACTACACTGCCATGCATGTTATTTAGCGCAATACAATTCGGTCACTTTTTTCACTTTAAAAAAAAAAACAATTTTTTTTTAAGTTTTTTTAATCATAGTAAATAACATAAAGTATAAAGTAACTGTGATATATGCAGACAATAGATACTGTCTGCTTAAACTTAAAGTTGATGTATGTACTGACGCCTCACAGGTGGTTATTTTAGTACAATGTCATCGAAAATGCTTTGTGCACAGCTAAATTCATATATAAGTATTAGTATTAAGGTATTAGGAGATTTTCTATCTTAAAGAAGTACCAAAAAACACTTTCAATTTTTTTTAAACTAAAATGTAAATTCATTTAAATGTTGCGTTAATTTTAATTTAGGTATTATTTGCTATGATTATTGGCTGGATTCTTTCTTATATTTTAACTGTAACTGGTGCATTGAAAAAAGATTCGCCTGCCAGAACTGATTACCGCAGTAATGTATTCACTCATACTGAATGGTTTCGTGTTCCATATCCTGGTATATTAATAAAAATATTTTTGTTAGTTTTTTATATGATTAGTTAAACCATTGTAATTATGTTATTTTTTTTACATGCGTAATGAATTTTTTATTACAAAAACCCATATTTACATACATTATTTACATAGCGCATTATTAGATTCACTGAAAATGTTGACATTATTTACATATTATCAACAATTTTGATGTACCATTAACTTATGCATTTTACATATTAAATAGTTTTATATAGACTCATAACTATGTATTCTAATGTTCCATTAGAAAAGAAAGTAAAGGATAACGTTTAAGATGTCAAAACCTTTATCTAGTGGAAACTGTTATCTAATGAATTGTTTTAGCAATATTAACAGTATCATATTTAGAAAATAGTGTCATTTAACTATTTGAAATTGACAGCAAAGAAGCAGTGAGGACATTATTTATAACAACATATATATGTGTTTGAAAACAACATATTTATTTATAACAACATATATATGTGTTTGAAAACAACATATTTATTTATAACAACATATATATGTGTTTGAAAACAACATATTTATTTATAACAACATATATATGTGTTTGAAAACAACATATTTATTTATAACAACATATATATGTGTTTGAAAACAACATATTTATTTATAACAACATATATATGTGTTTGAAAACAACATATTTATTTATAACAACATATATATGTGTTTGAAAACAACATATTTATTTATAACAACATATATATGTGTTTGAAAACAACATATTTATTTATAACAACATATATATGTGTTTGAAAACAACATATTTATTTATAACAACATATATATGTGTTTGAAAACAACATATTTATTTATAACAACATATATATGTGTTTGAAAACAACATATTTATTTATAACAACATATATATGTGTTTGAAAACAACATATTTATTTATAACAACATATATATGTGTTTGAAAACAACATATTTATTTATAACAACATATATATGTGTTTGAAAACAACATATTTATTTATAACAACATAAATATGTGTTTGAAAACAACATATTTATTTATAACAACATATATATGTGTTTGAAAACAACATATTTATTTATAACAACATATATATGTGTTTGAAAACAACATATTTATTTATAACAACATATATATGTGTTTGAAAACAACATATTTATTTATAACAACATATATATGTGTTTGAAAACAACATATTTATTTATAACAACATATATATGTGTTTGAAAACAACATATTTATTTATAACAACATATATATGTGTTTGAAAACAACATATTTATTTATAACAACATATATATGTGTTTGAAAACAACATATTTATTTATAACAACATATATATGTGTTTGAAAACAACATATTTATTTATAACAACATATATATGTGTTTGAAAACAACATATTTATTTATAACAACATATATATGTGTTTGAAAAACAAACAATAGTTCATAAAAAAGTAATATTAAAAGTTTTAATTTCGGTTTTGAAAGATTTACTTGTACTTTATTTATTATTATGTGTTTGTACTTTATTATTTGCACTATGTTATAGTTTAGTTTCGCATTGTGAATTTTTTGGATTCTTTTTCATTGTGTTACATGCAAACAATATTGTAAAATCTTTTTTGGTTTGAGTCCCCAAAGTCCAATGGTTGAAATAATTTAAAAACATTAGGTCTTGGCTTAAATTTTTTTTTTAAACAGATTTTTTTAATTCCACAGAATTGATTATTTTAAAATATTATTTTGTGTTTAGGCCAATGGGGTGCACCATCAATATCTGCTGCAGCAGTGTTTGGTATGCTTTCAGGTGTTTTGGCCTCCATGATTGAATCTATTGGAGACTATTATGCATGTGCTCGTATGTCAGATGCCCCTCCTCCACCAAATCATGCAATTAATAGGGGTTTGCTTGTAGAAGGTATAGGGTGTGTGATTACTGGTATTTGGGGGACTGGAAATGGTACAACATCTTATAGTGAAAATATTGGTGCAATTGGAATAACAAGAGTGAGTTTTTTTAAATTAGAATTTTTAGAATATTTTTTTTTTGCAATTTACTGATGGTTGCACCCCAAAAACCACATGAAAGTAGGAGAGCCTAGAACTTTTTTTCTTGAGACAAATAATATTTTTTTAATTAATACTATTGAAAGATAAGCCTAAATGGGGTTCTCCATGACAGGTATGGTTTATTATGTCTTCCTTGTGTTCTTTTGCTAGAATGTTAAAGCTGACTCTTTTTTTCGCCATACACCCCAAAAACCACATTGACTATTTCAGTTAAGTTTCTTAACTGTCAAGAATTATAACCTGATTTTTTGAAGACAATTGTAATAATAAATTGCTCTTAGGATGGCTACATCACTGCTAACTTATATTTTGAAGAATACTTCAAATGTACTACAAAAACCACATCATATGCACCCCAAATCCCACATTGGTTTTTTGATGATTTCAGAAAAGATTTTAAATAATTTAATAAAATATTAATATAGTTTACTCTATGAGTTTCTATTTGTCATCCATAAAAAAGTTTAATTTTTTATGTTAATTTATTGCGGAAATACTGCCATGAAGCATGATATGTTTTTTTGTTTGTTCATCATTTTAGTGTTTTGTTTATTATATTTATAGTATTTATTAATAGTAAGTAAAATGAAACCAACATCTCTGTTACATTTACATATAAACAAAGTAAAAAATTTTAGTACAAAAGCTGATGCCACAGTTGCCAGATAACATACTAATGAAAGAAATAAGCAACTAGAAGCTGCTATAAATTGGTGCAAAGAAATGAAATTTTTGTTTTGGAAGGGGACAAGCAGCATTAAAGACTAATATGTTTCCTCTTATTAAAGATAGAGAGACCATCAACAGGCGATTAGATAAAAAAAAGTGATTAATGGACAAGAAAGAAGTTACTGTACTATACTTACAGTAGATGAAGAGACATGTATTGTTCGTTTTATAAAAAATAAGAACAGGTCTTTACAAGTAATTAATAAACAGCTTGTAACCAACTTAATTCTAAATGTGCTTCGTATTAGACATCACACTAATACAAAGATGGAAGGAAGTTTCACAAACTATAATTAAATGCTCGAACTGCTCTGTAAAAGGAAAGTAAGTTGGAATAAAATCATTAAATCCTATGAAATCTAAATAGGGTAATCAGAATCATCTTTATATTTAAACCTTTTTTTAAATCTAACTAATCTTTTTATATAACAGTTCTCTTTTATGGATTGAGTTGATCATTTTGGCTCCGCTTTAATGCTAAGCATTGCGTTCTTACCATCAAGCGACAAGGAAAAGTGTCTATAAACCATACACTGTTCAATATAAACCATACATTGTTCAAGGAAAATGGCATGTAATCATTTAGGTATTAGTCTGAAAATATATATAACTATCAATGTACTTTTTTAAATACACTTACTTCCATTAAATATATTTCAGATTCCCTAGCTAAAGAACTAGTAGAAGTTGATGTTATGGTTAATGAACAGAGAATTGAAGCTGGGGTTTGGAATTGAAGTTGATGTTATGGTTAATGAACAGAGAATTGAAGCAGAGATTTGGAATTGAAGTTGATGTTATGGTTAATGAAGAGATAATTTGAGCTGGGGTATGGAATGGCATTGTTGATACTAGTCAAATATTTAATTGTGATGAAACACCCCAATTTATTACCTATGGGGTTGATGGTACTGGATTATCTTATGCTGGCATAGGGGATGTATGTCAAAAAATGTATAAAGTAAACAGAGAACAGGTCAACCATTTGTTTCATTTTCAACTCAACCATTTGTTTCATTTTCGGGTATGTAATAATATATGCGGTTTAAAAAAAAAAAGTATAAATAATAATACTTGCTTAAAATGATTTTTAGTTTTTATTTCTTATTTTAAGGGGATATATGTATGTGCCAGGTGATATTTAAATGTACTGGTATTACAAGTTGTATGGTTCCAACAGAAGCAGTAAATAAAATTCCACATTTGTTGGTTAGGATATCAGAAAATGGAGTATCAAACCATGAATCATTCTTGGCAGTATTAAAAGAATTTGATGTCTACTTAAATGAAAAAAATGTTAAGCGACCCATCATCTTATTGTCAGATGGGGATAGCTCAAGACTAGACTTTGACGTTTTAACTTTTCTTGAGTTAAAAAAATTTATCTCTTTATCACTCCACCAGACATAACAGGAGTTACTCTACTTCTTGACCAAGTAAATAAGAATATTCATAGCAAGTATCATAAGCAGAAAGACTCTATGTTTTCAGATATCTGCTTCTTAAACAAAGGAACTTTTATGTTAGTTCTACCAATATATGAGACAAATGGACAACCAAAGAAACTATTATGAAATCTGCTAGAAAGGTTGGTGTTACTGAAAATTTATTGAGAGTTGAATTTATGCAAAGAGATAGCTTTGAAAGAGCAGAAAACTGTATTGAAACAGAGAAACTGTCATCTCCCTTAATTTCTTTGCCTAATGAAAGACGTGGTTCAGCAAGTTACTGAAAATCAAAGTTTGAACAAGCTATTGGACTGATTGATGAACTTCATGAAAAAAGTATCTAACTGGAAAAAATACCAGGCTTTATGACAACCAAAAAGGTCAAGCCTAAGTTATCAAAAGACATGGCACTTGTTATCCAAGTACATGGTTCAATGACAGCAAACAATGTATTAACTGTAATTAGAACCATAAAAAGAAACAAAGAGAAAAAATTAAAAGAAAATGAAGATGCTGCAAAAAAGAAAGAAATTTAAAAAACTTTTATAAAATGTATTCTTCAATGTAATTGTGGAGACATTAAATGTAAAGATTTCAGGTTGAAGTAGTGTCCAACCTGTCTTAATGTTATGAAGTCTGTTTGCAGCAAAGTAAATTGCAAAGTAAATGGATGAAATCCAGAAATGATCTTATTAGCAGGTGCTAGAAAGAAATGATTGAAATATTTTAATGAGATATTTGTATATATTTTGTGCAAATTTAGTGAGAAAGATTGATTCTGGTTAGCTTTTTTTAAATGCACTTCAAAAACTACATGTTGAATTGTACATTTTAAAAGTTTTTTTTACAAGTTTCCCTTCTACTTAAAATGCAAATGGTTTGGTTTATGTATAGAGTATATAAAAGATAAGTTAACTAGATTGGATTTGCAAACTTAGTTTAAAAAACCACTATTTTATAGCAATTATTCTTAAAAAATCCAAAAAATGTATACAATTATTTTAACTTAAAACGTTTGTAAAAAATTTTACTTTATTGTTATCTTTGTTTTCTTCTATTTTAATTGTTGCTGAAACATTAACGTATCAAAAAACATTTCTTTTATGGTTTTAAAAGAAAGATTTAAATTACAGCTACATAACTGACCACTCTGTTTTTGGGGTGCCTTAGTTTTTGGGGTGTATTCACCTGTAGATACATTCTAAGTTAAAAGTGAAACTTTATCAACTTTTATTTTTATTAAGTTATAGAAGTTGACATCAAAGAAATCGTTTTTTAAATTGATTTACAAATAATCAAAAAAGTTAATATTACTAATGTTTTAAGTAATACATCCAATATCTTTTAATGGTTCCAAAAAACTAATAACAGATCAAAACATTAGGTTAGGCCAAAAATAACTTAAATAAGTATGCATTTTGAGGTACTTAATTTTTATATATTTGATGTGTTTGTGGATTTAGTTTTTTTTTTTAAATTTTTGCTAACCTCAACTTGCCTGTAACCAAAATTTTACACAAATTATTTAATTAGCACTCTTGTCTCTTCTTCAACGTTAAAACAGTTTTGTGTTTAAAAAGTTAGATATTAAAACAGTTAAACAAGTTTCAGGTTATTACAAAGTCTCAAAATCTTACAAAGAAAAACCAATAAATATTTATGTAGTTTTTAATATTTTGTTACAAGTTATGTTGTGTTTCTTTTCCTAAGTCTTATAAGAAGATAAAGAAGACTGCCAAAATAAATGTGTGGCCATATTTTTTTAAGTTCAAGTGTTGTTTCTTGTTAAAAGTTTATATACTTTTTATTCACTTTTGTGCTAAAATGTGCAGAAAAACTTAAAAGCCAATATTAATTAGATTAAATATAGAAAAATTTTTCAAGTCTATTTCTTGCCTACCCAGAGGAGTCCACTTCTTACCCTACCCAGCATGGGGCCAGGTGCTATTCAAAAATCAAATAAGTTATAATATTTTTTTGAGTTAATTCAAGTCCTGCTTTTCATTCTTATTAAAGGTTGCTAGTGTTACTGTTATACAATGTGGTGCAGTTATTATGATTCTATTGTCTGTTGTTGGAAAGTTTGGAGCCATTTTTGCTTCCATTCCACACCCAGTGATAGGTGGCATGTTCATCATCATGTTTGGAATGGTGTTTGCATTTGGAATCTCTTCATTGCAGTTTGTTGATTTAAATTCAATGAGAAATTTGTGTGTACTTGGGTGTTCATTTTATTTTGGAATGGCGTTACCATCATGGGTTAAAGTTCATGGGCATTCAATTAACATTGGTAAAGTTATTTTATAATTTTTAAATTTATCATAAGTTTAAATTTATATTTTTTAAATTTATCTTTTTTTAAATTTGTTTAAAACTTTGCTAGTAGTTATTAAAAATATAGTCATTAAAAATTTTAAGTTTCAAATATTTTATCAACTTTTTTGTTTAAGAGAAAGTGTGTGTATATATATATATATATATATATATATATATATATATATATATATATATATATATATATATATATATATATATATATATATATATATATATATATATATATATATATATATATATATATATATGTGTGTATATATAGGGCTTATTCTAGGAAAAGAATTTGGGCAAACTTTAGCAGAAAATTGGCATTTTTTTTGGCAAAAAAACAATATTTGCCGTAAAAAATGTTAAAAAAAACGTCCTCAAATTTTAAGTTGGGTGATGCCCAAATACGGTTGTCCCTGTCAAAAATGGTCTAGAGTAGCCCCTGATATATATATATATATATATATATATATATATATATATATATATATATATATATATATATATATACACACTGAGGCATATTCGTTTAGACGCATCAATTTTTTTCTCTTTAGCGTAATTTTTTTCTATGTATTGTCAACTGATATGCATGTAAGTTATTATCAAAATAATTGTTGTGTTGTGGGCTAATAAAAACCTCAAAAAAAATTTTTCTATGTGTCTTTATTAACAGAGAGTATGTTTGATATACAAAAGCACATTTTTCAATTGGAATATATCTATAGACGCAATCAGGTTAATAACGGTAATTATTGATTTTTAATCACTTTTACACAAATAAATTGATAAATTTTGGTGTAATTTGATCTTTTGCTCTGCCAGTATCATTTTTATTGCATTTTACGAAATGCCTAAAGGAAAGTATTTGACAGATGCTGAAAAAATACAAATTAATTTATATCGTGGCTCAGAAATCCCACCAGCACTTTCTATACGAGAAATAGCAAGAATAATTGGAAGATCTGACCATGTTGTACGAAATTACATTGCAAAAGGTGACAATTACGGTGTAAAAAAGCAACAAACGGCAACAAAGTATTAACAAATCGGCAAATTAATCGAATTCGCTTCGAAGCAACCAAAAATAAATTGAATGCAACACAATTAAAGGATACATCATTATTGCCTGTCACCAATAAATATGTTGCACATATTCTACGTACAACACCAAACGTAAAATGGAAGAAACCACACCAAAAACCAATGTTAAAAAAACACCATAAAATTGCTAGATTACAGTTTGCTAAAAACCATATGCATTGGACTCATGAGTGGCAAAACGTAATATTTTCAGATGAAAAAAAGTTCAATTTAGATGGTCCGGACTCTTACAGTTGTTATTGGCATGATCTAAGAGGAATAAATGACCCAAAAACAAAACGAAATTATGGAGGAGGAAGTTTAATGATTTGGGGTGGATTTTCTTATTCAGAAAAATTGACTCTGTGTTGTGGTTTACCTAAAAAGAACTCGATAAAGTATACAGAAATGTTGGATGATGTTCTCATAACTTATATGTATGAAAACATGGACGATAATGCCATATTTCAGCAAGATAATGCTGCAATTCACACATCTAGGCATTCTATGAAATGGTTTAAAGACCACAACATCCCGGTTCTCGAATGGCCAGCTTGTAGCCCGGACTTAAATCTAATCGAGAACGTGTAGGGAATGCTATCAAGAAAAGCTTATGATGCTAAAGCAGCCGGACACCAATTTAAAACTTGAGTTAAAACTACTGAGTACTGAGTTAAAATGTAAAATCCTTGAAGCATGGTCCGAGTTGGATCAAACTACACTTCAACGACTAGTGGAGTTAATGAAAGGCAGAATTTTTGAGGAAATCCAGTGTAATGGAGGACATACGCATTACTAATTTCCATCTTTTAATGTCAAAAATATGACTGCGTCTATAGATATATTCCAATTAAAAAATGTACTTTTGTATAGTAAACATACTCTCATGTTAATAAAGACATATAAAAAAATTTTTTTTGTGATTTTTATTAGCCCACAACACAACAATTATTTTGATAATAACTTGCATGCATCAGTTGACAATACATAGAAAAAAATTATTATAAAGAGAAAAAAATTGATGCGTCTAAACCAATATGCCTCAGTGTATATATACACACATATATATTTCAACCCTCGGAATTAGGAAAAATGAGGTCGGCAAAAAAAGTTTGATACAAAGGTCTTACCATGAAAGATAGAAAGGAGGTCTGCAATTTTTGGCCGACCTCAAACACTTTAAGGTCGGCATATATTATTTCAAATAATGAAATTCAGAGTTATGATTTGTTTTTTAACATTATCATTTATAATACTATTTATATAGTTATTTTTATAATTACTGTTTAATTTTTTATCTTTGTTATTATAAACACTCTATTATAAATTTCTACTATAATCTATTATCTAAATCTCTCTAAATATTTTTATTTAATCATTATTACTTATGCAATATTATTTAAATTCTTATTAATATTGATATTAATACTGTTGTTAGTTATTTACTTTTTTAATTTATATTTAAATGAAAATTTAGGTGTGGAGTGGTTAAATCAAGTAATTCGCGTTTTGTTGATGACCAATATGGCTGTAGGAGGACTAACTGGTTTCATTTTAGATAACTTGCTACCAGGAACTTCTCAAGAAAGAGGTATCATTAAATGGCAAAATAATTTAATGCCAGATGGCCATCCAGTAACTATTTCATCTATTCATGTTTATGACCCTCCATTTTTAACAATGAAGTTTATGACATCAAAGGTATGTAAATATATTCCTTTTCTACCATATTATGGTGATCAAAATCTGTTAAAGCAAGATGAAGGATTATGATTGGTTAAGAATTTTAGTTTATAAAATTTTTTGTCAAAGTTTTTTGCCCTTTTAAATCTAAAAAAAAAAAATTTATAAAGTTTATATTTTTTTACTTTGTATTTTCAAAAATTTTCTTATACTTGCATGAAATTTATATATTTTTGTACTTAATGCATATGTAATTATATTTTATTTATACCCTTGATTTATATACTTGTACGCAATATAGGTTTTTGTATTTGTAGACAATTTTATATTTGGGATGAATGTAGGTTTTAAATTTTATACAATTTATATATTTATATTTATATATGTGTGTGTGTGTGTATATATATATATATATATATATATATATATATATATATATATATATATATATATATATATATATATATATATATATATATATATATATATATATATATATAAATGTACACAGTTTAGATATACATTTGTAAAAGATTTTGTTTCTAATAAAAAATTGATATATTTGTATACTATCTAGCTTTGTTTATCTTAAGACTAATGTTATCTTTAGACTAATTAAAAACATTAAAAGTTTTTATTATTTTTTATTTCTGATTTAATTAGTATTATATAACAAATTTTTTTAATAAGTAGAATATAAATATTTTTATATAAAAAAAACTATTTTGTTTTGAACAGTTACAAAAATAGTTCACTTAATTGTTCAATTGTTGTTCATTTTTAACAAGTTTTTAAAATAGCTTTTGGAAAATGGTTGATATTTCATTTTTTGAATCTGAGTTTTTTGCTGTGTGTGTACAAGGATGTGCACTTGTATTAACGATTGGCTTTTTTTTAACTGGCAGGTAAAGTTTTAACAGATTTATATTTTTTAAAAGATTTTTAACTTAACATTGTCAGAGTTTCTTTTATCTGAACCAACCATTTAATTAGTCTCAAATAAGTAATTTATCAAGTTAAGATATTTTTTTACCATGCAAGTAGTTTATTGACCATATATGAGATTAATAAATTGATTTTAATTATTTTATCATCAAACCATAAATTCTCTATATTTTATTCAAACAATTAATTTCAATTTTTTGAACTTTTAAAAAAATAAAATAAAAAACAACAACAGACAAATAAACTTTTCACTTTATTTGCAGAGATCTTAAATCTTAGTCATATGTGCATTAATAATTATAAACAGTGTGTTTAATAAATTTATTTTTAAACAATATTCTTTTAGTGAATAATGATTCCATTATAGTTACTTCACGTTTATTAGAAATATATTTTATTAGGGAATACCAATACAGCATCTTGGTTGAAAAGCTTTTTTTTTTTTTTATTTTTAATGATCTATATATGGCAAAATGGCTAAATTAAAAAAACATTTTTAATTTCGCCATTTATTTTAACTTAAGTTATTATATCATTATACTATTTTATGTGAAATATCCTATTATGTTAAATATCCTGTTATGTTAAATATCCGGTTATGTTAAATATCCTATTATTGATTTAGTATAACTTGCATGAAGATTCATCACCAGAAGTCTGTAAAAAATGTGAACTTTTTGCCGTACTTAACAGCTTTTCTAAAGTTAGTAAATAGTTTAAAATAAATGTTTTTTAGTTTTGCAAACATTTGTTATATTATGTGTACTTGTACAGTATTGGACAAAACGAGTGCAACCAAATAATGCTAATTTAGTTTCTTTATATAAAAGTGCTGCATTTTTTCAATTTAGAGAAATAACTATGTAACTGTTTAGAGACAAAGTTCTTCAAGTTTTAATCATCACAAAGTTCATTATTTGTACACGAAAATTAATCAAAAGTATTAAAAAAAGTTGATTTCCTTCTGGACAAAACAAGTGCAACTCGACAAAATGTTGACCAAGCTGTATTTCGCTATCAATATTTCGTGGCGAATCCTTTGTTGTCGATCACAGCCTTGAATCTTCTAGGCATAGATTTGATCAGGTGATCAATGAAACTTTGTGGAATCGCTGCCCAGGCCTTTTGGATTTGTTCAAACAGTTGATCCTTATTACGAATACCTTCACGATAATTCTGCGGTTGACGATCTCCCACAGGTTCTCGATAGGGTTGAGATCCGGAAATTGAGGCGGTCAATCCATCACCAATAGGTGGTTGTCTTGAAACCACTGCTTGACTACTTTTGCAGTGTGTTTCGGATCGTTGTCTTGCTGAAAAACCCATTTTATTGGCATATTCCATTCAGCATGAGGTAACATAACATCTTTCAGGATATTTTAATACATAAAGCGGTCCATTATTCCATCGTTTCGATGTATTGGACCTAGACCGTTAGCAGAAAAACACCCCCAGGCCATTACATTGCTTCCACCATGCTTCACAGTCTTATGGCAGTAACGTAAATCGAGGCATATTCCGGCCGGTCGACGTACACGGCAAATGCCATCGCTCCCAATGATGTTGAACTTCGATTCATCACTGAACAGGACAGTTTGCCATTTCTGCACATTCCGGTCAATATGAGATGTAGCAAACAGGAGTCTTTTCTTCTGGTTTTTTAGTGAAATCAGCGGTTTCTTTGCAGGGCGTCGAGAAAACAATCCGGCTTCAACAGCACGTTGTCTGATTGTTTGGTCGATACAGGCAGCTCTAATTGCTTTTGTATCTCGACTGATGATATCCAGGGATCCTTCTTGACGGATCTGACGATCATAGAATCCTCTCTAGAAGTGGTGGAACGCGGTCTTCCACCTTTGTTATCTGCTGCCAACTTCCCCGTAGAA
>NC_088932.1:30867500-30907500 GCF_038396675.1 Hydra vulgaris | reverse complement strand
GAAAACATTTTTTAAATTGAGTGCATAGTATATTTAAAAAGTTAGTGAAAATATTTTTTTACAGTTATTTTTTTTATAATCTAGTATTACACTCTAAATATCATTGGAGAAACAAAACTTGTATTATTTTACAAATAAAAAACTTTTATAAAATATGAATTGATCTTTAAAGTTTATTAAATGTACTTTTTGCTGCAATATACATTACTATGGCAAATAATGAAAAGAAACATGAAAAAACCATTATTAAACTATTTTTCTGTGATTTCATTGAAACATTGTGGTTTATTAACTGTGTTAAGGTATTGAGAAAGTAATGATCCTAAATCTTTTTGTTATGTTTGTGGTAAAGTGACTTTTAAAAAACAATAATAAAGTTTCACAAAACTTGGAGAGTTGTTAATATTATTTTGTTTTTCCTGTGGCCCCTTAAAGTAAATCCTGTGGCCCATTAAAGTAAATCATGTGGCCCATTAAAGTAAATCCTGTGGCCCATTAAAGTAAATCCTGTGGCCCATTAAAGTAAATCCTGTGGCCCATTAAAGTAAATCCTGTGGCCCATTAAAGTAAATCCTGTGGCCCATTAAAGTAAATCCTGTGGCTCATTAAAGTAAATTCTGCGTCAATAAAATTTTTGTGTGTGAAGAATTTAAACAAGCTTAACAATTTGGTTTGCAATTTAGTTTTGTTAAAAAAGCATTCAGAACTATTTGGATGGAATTTGTTACATGAAACTAAAATAAGCTATTTTTGAAATCAGGGTCAACGCTTTAGAGCATATTTTTTCAAAACAGTGGCAATAAAAATGTAATTATAATGATTTTGGAAATTTATTTTGCCCAATGATGGCCAAATGATGCCCCTTTAGGGCATATTTTTTCAAAACAGTGGCGATAAAATGATGCCATTTTAGAGCACGATGATGCCACTTTAGACCACATGAGGATGCCACTTTAGACCACATGAGGATGCCACTTTAGACCACTTTAGACCAAATGATGCCACTTTAGAGCATATTTTTTCAAAACAGTGGCGATAAAAATGAAATTATAATGATTTTGGAAATTTATTTTGCCCAATGATGCCCAAATGATGCATATCTCAATAATGTTTATTAAAATTGATTGTTGAAATCTTTCTTTGCTTACTTTTTGCACAAATTGCATTTTGCTTTTATTTTGTTATATATGAATTCATCTAGACCATGTAACCCTTTCATTTAAGAATTGGTACATTTTTATTTTATATGCAATCTATAAATAAATAATAATTAAGATATGTAAACTAAAAATACATATCAGTTCTTGAGACATTGACATTTAAAATAATGTTGATTTGACATTTTTAAAAAATTTAAGGAGACAACAAAACGAGTTTGACATAAAAGTATCTTGATAATGGTTTAAAAAATTGGCCTAAAAATTAACCTTAATAAATTTTTTCTTTAGTATTCAAAAATAGCACTCTGACAACTTAATATTTTTAGGAGATGTTTTATTCAAAAGTATTAAATTATAAATTATTGATTTTGGAAAAAGTTCAACCAAAATTGCCTAATTTTAAGAGATTTTGCTGAAAATTATCAATATGTTGTCCAAGATGAGTTTCAATGAAAAAATAAACTCAATCCTCACTTTTTTTAATTGTACTTTTTTAAAGAGATATTTTTCAAACAAGAATTTTCTTTTAGAAGAACAAAACACAAAGTTTCAAGAAGATATAACTAGATATATCAAAGAAAATTTACCAAATGTAAAGAAAATCAGATGTATCATTTGTGAATTACAGTTTCAATGATTGTGCAGCGCGATTTAATAACATTAAAAACTTTTTTCTTTGTCATTATAATTAAGACTTTGATATAAATAATAATTGGGTATTTTTGCTACCAGCCATGATAATTTTACCTGTAATGGGTTTTCAAGAATTTAGGTAGTAGAGCAGTTACTGTATTGGTGGTACATGACGTATTGATGTATATCATGATGTATAAATGTATATCATGATACAAAGTTATATCATTTTATTTTTATTAGTTTAAATAGGTTGAAATAAAACAAGCTTTGATACAAATACTGAAGTGTTTGTTATTGTTCCATAAAAAAAAACTTTTATAAAGTGATTTCATGAAACATTAAAAAAAAAGAATTATATTGCATTTTTTTATAATTGACTTTGGTTGTTAGGGATGTATGTGTGTATATATGTGTATATATATATATATAGGTATGTATATATATATATATATATATATCCCCACTCACCCATCTATTCACCCCACCCCTATTTATTACCACTTACCTCCCTTATATTAAATACCCAAAAAGAGGTAGTGCATGATTCTGATTTTTTTTTTCTGTAGACCTAAGATATAATAATCAAAGTTTCTGATGTAATAATGTAAAATACAACTTTACAGAGATTTGGGTGACAACCTTTGTTTTAATTTCAAAAATCAATAATAATGTCCAAAGTATCTTCAGATATGCAAAAATGCTCAATCATTATTATAATTGTATCTTAAGCATTGGTGTTTAATTTTCTTAATTACTATTTATTTATTAGGGACTGTATATTAAGTAAAAATAAACCAATTCTGAGACATTGCAGATTGACAACGATTACCCATAATTTAAAATTTTAAATGTATTTTTTGACTGTAAAAATTAAAAACAACAACTTCAGAAAATAAAAATATTTAAAAAAAAAGTTTTGAGCTGCTTCTCTCACAATCTCAACTGTCAACTGACTCCATTCTTATAGCTTAGTTATAAAAACTGACCCCATTCTTATAGCTTAGTTATAAAAAACTGACCCCATTCCTATAGCTTAGTTATAAAAAATTGCTAACTATTTTCTTACTTTTTTAAACAAAAAGATTAAAATAATACATTAAATTAATTTAATTTAGTGAAACTTTACTACTTTTTTTTTTTAATTTATCATCTGAATCTGCCAAATTCATATATTTAAAAAAAGCTATGCCGTTCCCCTTTCTTTTTTTTTTTTGACCAGATTGAGTGTATTTTATAAAAATATTTTGATAAATCTATAATGACTTAACATTGCTAAAATAATCACTAAAGCTGAAAATATGATTTTTGCAGATTAAAAATAATTACTTTTTGAAAATACTCAGCTGACATTTTGTATAATATATACAGGTTATTTTTTAAATACAAAATTTTTGTAGAGAAAATTCAAGACCATGATATTACCATAAATAATAAAAATCAAATAGTAAATCCATTGTAGGTGCAAGATTTTATAAATTTTATTTATAACAAAAATCAAACGTAAAAGGTACAAAAGACAGCATCTTTTGTTATTAGCTTTCTGGGAACAAACCTGTTTGTTTATTGACAAGTTCATAGTGACTGACAAAGACGTTCTAACACTATTATGCAAAAATTCTTTTTTTAAATATTTTACTGTGTAAATTTTTTTATATAATTTTATAAATAACTTTTAATTATAAATAAACTTTATAAATACTTATTAAGAGTCAAAAAATTTATTGTAATAACTGTACATGTTTTTACAAAGATGTCTGACATGATGAAAACAGTTGTTTAACAAAAGGTAGCAAAGACATTTTTTGAAATACTTTTTGAATTTTATTTAAAACACAACTCATAAGTATTTATAACAAACTTATTAAAAACTTGTTTACTATCTATAGATAACTCTGTAAAAACTAAACCATTTAGACTTTATCTACCATTTTGCTTTGCAACTTCTTCTTACCATTCTCTTAGCACCCTATTGAAGGTGCTAAGAGAATTATACACCTTAGTGAAGAAAAGGTTTGTTTTTCAACTAGTATAACAAAAACATGAAATTTCTGCAACCATTTTTTGAAGAAACTAAAGATTAGAATAAAGAAACTAAAAAACAGGTGCTTTATAACACTTTAAAGTTGTATCATCGAATATTGTGTTAAAATCAGTACTCAGATGGTCTAGCAAAAGAACAGTGATAAGCAATTTAAAATAGTTTGAAATGCAATTTTTAGGCTCATTCAAAGCATATTTGAAGGTGTTGATTAACAATGTTTTTAAGTGAAGAGACAGCATCTTTTAATGCTTGAATAAGATTAAAGCTATAAAAAATATCATTATTATTTGCTTGCACAATCGTGTAATTAAAAGACTTATTTCAAAAACATTTCTTGTTATACACAGCGCAACAATAAAATCAAAACTTATTATTAACTTCAGTAGAGAAGAAGCAGAAGCAGAAGTTAAATTTTCTATTGATATTTAAAGTATAAAATTTTTTGTAAAGTTTCCATGCCATGATTTCACAATTCATAATATAGAAAGAAAAATCAGTAATAACTTTTACTAAAACACTAAATAAACAAATTTTTCCCTTAGGGGTTGTCCATAAAGTATGTACGCTTATAGGGGGAGGGGGAGATCTTCAAAAAGCATACAAAAGCGTATGAGGGAGGGGGTAGAGGGAGGAAGGGTTCAATTTAAAAGTACGTACTTCGATTTTCTAATTTATCATAATTAACCAGCAAATCAATAGAATAGTTAAAATTCAGACTAAAGATCCTAGTTTGCCAACATAAATGTATTATTTTAGTATTAATGATGTATGGTATAGGGAGTAGAGGTTATAGTTTCCCTCTATGCACACACTTGTATGAGCGCAAATTTTCTGACTTGCCCTCCATCCCCCTCCCCCCTCATCCTTCAAAAAGTAAAAATAAAAATAAAAAGAGGGGCCGTAAATTTTGCATGGTCATAACTTTTGTAATTTACAATAGTTTTCAACGAAATTTAAAATCTGTCGATAAATTTAAATTTAGTTTTAGATAATAATGTTAAAAATTTTACTACATTAGTGCCCTCGCGTTTGGGCAGGGAGGGGTGGGGGTGGGGGGGCAAGCATTTTAATGCTTTTTGTTCCCAGGCCTTTACCATTCCAATTTTTTGCAAGGCCTCCTCATTTGGCATAGGTATAAACATACTTAAGTTTGGAGTTTGCACAATATGTGAAAGTGTCCTATCTGGAATATCAAAAAATCCTGCACTTGCCCATGCACACATGCCACCCCTTATATACTGGCACTGAGTAAGGTGTATTTCAGGCAACCTATTTTTTGAGTCAACAAAAAATAGGTTTTAGCAGTGCCGTGGCTAATATGTTGCAGGCCCCCATAAAGAACAAAATCTTCCAAATTTGACCGCTAGGTTTTGCTAAAATAAAAAGCTCCTTAAATTAGCAAAAGGGTACAAAATTTGCTGCTCCCCCCCCCCCCCCTCTAATTAAGAGGGTATGGGTAGCCTACCCTTGGCACTGGGTTTTAGGCTTTGTTTTCAATATTAATCATCTCGCGTAAGACTTGTTTTTTTACAAACTTACTAAAGAGGGGTGCCTGAAAAAAACCTCCTCCTTAAATATAGTTTACTTTTATTTGATTTGTTATTAAAACAAAAAAAGTACAACAGGACTTTACCAGGAATTAAACTTGGGTCTCTGTCATTTAAGAACATAACATTAACCACTCAGCCAAGCTAACACATTGTCATTGTTGTATATATTTGAAGAGCTTTTTTAAATTAGGATCCTATGCCACATACAAAGGGCTACCTCTAGCCTTTTGTAAGTGGCATATACCCCCAAGGGCTATATCTAGGGTACCTCCTGCACCTTTTTTTTTTTCAATAAACTTTTTTATTGAAAAATAAAAGTTAGGGAACTATTTGAAAAATGTACGTACTTTTTAGTGGGGAGTGGACTAAAAAGTACACATGGCAACAGGGGGAGGGGGTTTCAAAATTAAAAATTTTTGGCGTACGAACTCTATGGACGACCCCTTATGTCTAAAATACTAAAGTACTAAAAAAATGTAATGATTGTGTAGAAAAAGGCAAAAAAATCTTTTAAAATTTATTCATAAATTAGAAAAGATTAGGCCCTTTGAAAACAAAGGGGATAATAATTCTTATATGGGGATAAATAATATGGTATAAACTTAATAGGAATAAATAATAATTTATACCTAATAAGTTCAAAATCTGGATATAGACATTTTTTTTTGTGCCATAAATGCTTAATTATCTAAGAAAACCAAGGAACAAACACTAGTTTTTATTGATGCAATTATAAACAGCTTCTTCTCATATTAACTCGTCTTCCTTTCTTGTCTCCAAAGGATATTGCGATCCCGAAAATTCTACACCATTAATATAATATTTGGTTGCCTAACTTTAAAGGAAATGATATTTTTATCCAATATTTTTATCCAATATTTCTCTCCAACTTCGGTCACTTTGGAGTTCTATATAATTTAGCGAATTAAGCAACATTTTGAACTAAGCAATGGCTATGTTTTATGCTAATAAAACACACAATATAAGCAGGGTGTATGTTTAAAGTGGAATCCAAATTTAGTTTTACATATTTGAAGCTTTTTCTTTTCTTATTTATAATTCAAAATGCAAGTTATTCAAAAGATACACAGTTTTGTGTAATAAAATGTCTATTTATATATTTTGATGTATACTTGTTGTTTCTTAGTAATTTTAGTGTATACTTGTGTCTTAGTAATTTTGATGTATTCTTGTTGTTGCTTAGTAATTTTGATGTATACTTGTTGTTTCTTAGTAATTTTGATGTATACTTGTTGTTGCTTAGTAATTTTAATGTATACTTGTTGTTGCTTAGTAATTTTGATGTATACTTGTTGTCGCTTAGTAATTTTGATGTATACTTGTTGTTGCTTAGTAATTTTGATGTATACTTGTTGTTGCTTAGTAATTTTGATGTATACTTGTTGTTGCTTAGTAATTTTCCCGATGACAGTTAAACAATAAAACTTTTGTTCAGGATAAATGAAAATATGAGAATATGAAAAGGAAAGTCCAGATTTTTTTCTATCTGAAATAATCATTTAGATTTTTTTATAAACTAATACAAAGAAATATTTAAAAAGTAAAGTTCTATTTAACAAAATAAAATTACTAAAAAACGACTATTAAGAAAAATAATTTTAATTTTAGAATTGTATTTTCAAATTTAATTAATAAACTTGCTTGATAAGCAAGTTTGAAATGTTTAAAATATTATAAACAAGTTTCATTTTTATTTCTTTTGTTCTTTATTACATTTTAAACAACATGTCGTGTTACAAAATATAAAGTTTACAAGATTACAAGATAAGAATAAAAAGGTAAATGACAATAAAATATTTACAAAATTAGATAGATAAAAAATAAAAGAATGCCGGCACTTGTAGAAGACCGTTAGGTCTTGTCGTCAAGAGCTAACAAAGAATGCCGGCACTTGTAGAAGACCTTCTTGTCGTCAAGAGCTAACATAAACATGATACTTTCTCGTAATAAGGTCAATTCAAGTTTCTAATTAAGTTATACAACTCAAAAGTTGGTTTAATCTCCATCAAATATGGAAATTGTTTTTTTTTAATAATCGCAAAATTAGGAAACTAAAATACTATCATGTATTCCGTTTTTTAATTTCTCTCCTACCGTTTCAGATAATTATTGTGCATAATTTAATTATTGCTGTAATTTGGTTTTAATTGTTATATATACAGTCGTGGCCAAATGTATGAGTACAGTGTGTAATAAAAGGTCAAAATCTATTTGGCTAATTCATATTCTCTGTGCCTATTCCAAGGAAATTTTCTGTTGTGCTATTGTCCTTGACATTAATGAGTGATTTTGTTCGAGGTCAAATTTTAATTATAAAGGCAAGTTTGTGTGTTTAAATTGCACTTTAAATGTATACCTGGGTTGTAAAAAACATGAGGGGTGCTCAGTAACAATCTAGAATATTTTTGTAAGGCTATAAACGTGTAAGCAAAGTGTTAGTTCGTTGAATTTACCAAATAATTCTCTTTATTTTTCTACGTAGATAACATTTAAATTAAATTGACAATTTATGTAGCTATCAAGGAATATGTTGATGTTCACATACGTATTTTATGACAGTCTTTTATGTACGTTAATTTATGTATTTTATGTACGTTATTTTAACGTATTTTATGACAGTTAAGTGTTTTATACAATTGCATACTTACTTTTATTTTGATGCAAGTTTAGGATATTTTTTGGGTCATTTAGCAAGAGTATTTTTGAAGACTAATAATCAAATCCTCAATAAAGAATAATTGAATTATTACATACATATTTATTTTTTATTTTTTGTAGAATGGTAAAAGTTTAAGACCTGCCAGTTGTAGAGCAAGCGCAGATAAAATGTTTATTTGATCAAAAACTGTCCTATACACAAATTGCAAAGTAGATTGGTTGTTCAGTTAGGGCAGTCAGACAACACTAAGGCGGCTAACACAGTTTGGGATGTTAGAAACATGCAAGCGAAGTGGTAGTCCACGTAAAATTACTCCTCATCTAGATCCTGTAATCATGAAAGCCGTTTGAGATGACCCTCAAGTTCCAACGATAGCTATCAAAACAAGTAATCCTGGGCTACAAAATATATCAGCTAGAACTATACGTAGGAGGTTATGTGCAAGTGGATATAGAGCATACAGACCCGCGAAAAAACCCAAGCTATCAAATAAGAACTTAAAAGATAGAATATTGTTTTGCAAAAAATATAAAGATTGGATCGTACAGCAATTTTAACAAGTAATGTTTAATGACGAGAGCACTTTTTTGCAATTTTCAAGTTTTCAGAATTACATAAGAAGACATTCTAAACATCGCTATAATCCTCTGTACATTATTCCAACTGTGAAACAATGTGAAAAGATAATGGTGTGGGTTGCAATTGCTAGTTTTGGTTTTGCTGGGTTATGGGAGATGCCACACAACACGACTATAAATGGTGAAACATTTCTCAGAGTTTTAAAAGAGAAATTGCCACATTTTATGACCATTCACGGTTGCATAACCTTTCAACGTGGTAGTGCACCACGCCACAATGTAACTGCAGTTAAGCATTTGCTGAATACGAAAGGCTATCAGATTTTGGATCCATGACCGGGAAATTCCCGAACCTTAACCCCATAGAAAATGTTTGGGTGGTTATGAAAAAAAAAAGTTGCAAATCTGCGTCCCAGTTCAGCAGCTGATCTTTCAAAAAAGATAAAAACGTGTGTGGATTAGTCAAATAACCCCTAGTACTGTAAAAAATTAATCTATTCGATGCCGTGCCGCATAAGGACTGTCTTAAGAAATAAAGGAGGCCACACAAAATATTAAACTTGGAGCCACTCAGCAAAAGTTAATCTCAGAGTAAAGTTAATATTAATTAGTGTTAATTTTTATTAATGTGCAATGTTTAATGTTTTAGTTTATGATATTTTGCTGTTTAGTTCAATAAATAACAATAATTTGTAATATTATGTGTATGTTTATGAACATTAGTATCAAAATCAGTCGGCGTACTCATACTTTTGGCCACGACTCTGTGTGTGTGTGTGTGTATATATATATATATTTTTACATATATATATATATATATATATATATATATATATATATATATATATATATATATATATATATATATATATATATATATATATATATATATATATATATATATATGTATATATATATATATATATATATATATATAAATATATATATATATATATATTTATATATATATATATATATATTTATATATATATATATATATATAAAAGTTTTTTTTTGAACAATATATTTGAAATATAAGTTGAAAAACTTTGATTTTTATGGACATCCCTTAGACACGCCCCTGGTCCAACAACTTGTGTTTTGTTGTCTTAAAATAATACTGTGTATCTGAGATATTTGTAGTGTTTTGTCTTATAACAATACTATCTATATGCAATATTTGTGGTCTAACAATATATTTCAATACTAATATATTTTGTATAACAAAATCCATTTTAACACTTTTTTTTTTGACAAGCATGACATCGTTTACTTGAAACAACTAAATAGTTTTTAAGAAGTTTTTTAGCTGCAAAAATATAAAACAGAGTTATAGTAAATTTTTTATATAACAGAGTTATATAACAAATGTTTTAAATGTTTATAATTTAAAATTATTATGAAATTTACAGCATAAAAAAGTTTAGCGTTATTAAAAGTATTACTTAAAGCATTAGCAAATATTAGGGTTGTTAAGCCTTAATAAAATTGATAAAGTTGACAAAAGATAACTGTGCCTAATAAAATGCGTTAAGATTTTTATTTTTGTATTTTTTTATATTTTAATTCTAAATTTATTACGTTTTGCAGAGAGAGGTCATCCGAACAAAGAATGCTGAAACAATTTCATTTCCACTATCAATAATGACATGTCTGACAACTATTAGTTGGTTTATATACGGCAGTTTGAAACATGATAATTTTGTTCGGGTAAGGTTTTATGTTGTTTTACAAATATATATTTTTGATTTGATTTGATTTCATTTAAATTTTTTTAGTTTCCAAATGCACTTGGATTTATCCTGGGTTTATCACAGATCTATTTTATAAACAAGTTTAAAATTCAAAAACTAATTGGGACAAACTTAAACGTTTAGTGTAGAAATGAATAAGTATAGCAAAGTAAAATGGTATTGCATTCTATTTTGCATAATATTTTTTAATCTATGTATTAACATTCATAAATGGTAATGTGTTGGGTTTATATTGGTAATATAAACAGCTATTTGGTACTTTAAGTAAATTAAAAACATTGCTGATGGAACAATATTTAAGAATAGGAATTCTTTTATTGGTGTTGATTAGTTTTTAAGAATTTTTAATTTGCTATGAAATAAATATATGTAATGAAAACTATAACATTGTTTTAATTAATTGTTTGTTTTTGAACTCCCCAATGCTAGAAGTATTTGTTTTTGAACTCACCAATGTGATTTTAAATAATACAAAAACATTATTTGAGTGAAATATGTGGCATATGCAAAATAATAAAATACATATGCAAAATAATGATATGGATAACACAGCTCGATGAGCATCAAATAATTTGCTACCAACTTTTATTGTTACGTCACAGTATTGTCTTTCTTGAAAGCATTAATAAAAAAACTTTAAAAAGTTTTTCGTATGTTCATCTGTTTCTATAGTTTTTTTCTTTTGTGAATTAAAAAAATGTTTATATGAATCTTCTTCAATGCAACTTTGATAATCATATAAAGTATTTTTACAGTAATTATCAGTAATTACAGTAAATACAGTAGTTTTACAGTAATTATCTCTTTGAAAATCGTCATGTGAGAACAAAGGCATAATTTAAGACTGCTAAAATTCAAATGAAAAACCATGTTTAGTTCAATAATAATTTAGTAAATGTTGTAATTAAGTAAAATATTTAAATAAAAATTAATAATAATGTAAAAATTTAGGAAGCCTTATGTAACTTATGATAACAAATTAAAAAAAAAATAACCTTTTATTAATATTTAATAAATTTAAAATAAAAAAAGTTTTATAAATTTTTTATAAGTTTATTACTTGATGATAATTAGACAACAAAATAATACAAAAATATAAGTAAAAATAATACAAATATACAATAAATAATACAAAATTACTATTATTATTACAAATCTTCCTGCTTATGCAATTGCTCCTCGTGGAAAGAAAATATTTAAAAAAATTTGTTTTTTCCTATTTTTAATTAGGTGAATATTTGTTACGAGATATCAAATTTTATAAAAATTGAATAATATAAATATAGTACAAGAGTAATATAAATATAACAGTTATTTATTATTGTATAGATAATATAGCATACAGCAATATTATTGCAGTATGAAAATTTATATATATATATATATATATATATATATATATATATATATATATATATATAATTATAGTATTAAAAAAACACATAAAAATACAAAAAAACTCACCATTATTTCATAATAATCTGATCATTCATGTTTTTATAATGATAAAGTTAAAATTTAATGATGAAAATGAAAAAAATAATTATTTTTCGAAATATGTTAAAGAAAAGTTATCATAATGGTTTGATTATTACAATAATAAAATCATAAAACCCCTCAAAACACCTTAAAATCATAAAACCCCACACACCTTAAATAGGTACTGACTTCTACTGAACCATAACATACTTAACAGTACCATGTTAGATAGGTTATTGACTATTGAAATATAGGTATTGCAGGCCTTCCATCCTTTCTTATTTTAAACCTTAGGATTCGTTAAAAAAAACCTTGAGATTAACACAAAAACCTGGATAAACGTAAAACTTTTTAAAAAGTACTTTTTCTCAAACAAACAAAAATTAAAATAGCATGATGAGTTGTATTTGATAAATAACTCAGTTTTATTCATTATGTTTAGAATTGAAAATTTATGTTGCTTTCTTTCAGGTTTTTAACAGCTGTTCGGGTGAAGAAATATTATTCCTAAGGTAACTGCAAAGATTTTTGATCATATTGGAGGTGAACTTTTGTTTTACTACAGAAACAACATTTTATGATTCCTTATTTCATAAATAATTGTTTCAAAAACTTTTGTTTAACGTTTCAAATTGCTACCAAAATTAGCTGAAATAGTCCGTATTATTTAATAATAATCATTAAAATTATTAATCAAAAAAAATTTCAGATAGGGGAGAGTGGGGAGCATTGGGCACTTTTTCACATAAATGCTAATAAAACTGTTATTTTTTATTATAATCAAAATTTTATTTGAAATATATCTAGCACACATATTTGGCTGTAATTATTGCTAAGAAGAGTTTTAGTATTAAAATTACTCGCAAAGTTACATAAGATTTTCTAACACATGTCCAAAGTGCCCAAACCTCCCTGTGGTTGGGAGGTTTGGGCACCCCTGTGGGGAGGTTTGGGCACTGTATTTAATATGCACGATATTGTTTTAATATACTACTATGCTTAAGTGTTATATAGCATTGCTATAAAAAATTGTAATCCAACTTGTAATACAAACATTTTTTCTTATCATAAACTTTACAAAAAATTAAACAATGTCACTTGGAATCAATACTGCACGATGTAGGACTTAATAAGACTTATCTTAAATTTGGTATAACCCAAAGAGGCTTGTCAAATTTATATTTTAGACTGCCACGTTTTATCCATGTTGTTGGTGTAGGCAATTTTGTCTTTATATCCTCCAGGGGGACGCTGGCTACGTCCGCGATGTCAGGAAACATAAACGTATTTCTTATCTTACTCGCTCTCATGAATTTGACAGTTGCCATGGAGTGATTAACCTCTTCGACTATTCCAACATAATGATAAACAGTTTTTTTGGTGTCAAATTTAACTAACACAAAGTCATTGATTTGGAATTTTCTATCCATAACAATCACATTGTCTACATCAAAATCTTCTTCCGATGAATCAATTTCAAAAAGGTCTACATCAGAAACGGAAGCATTTTTTATTTCATCATCACTGCTAATCTTCGTGCTTTTCTCGTTTCTAGAGCATATTCGATTTTTGTTGAGCTCTTTGATCTTATCTGTTCTTTTTCTTTTTTTTTCTTCCATTTCTATAATTCTTTTCTCGGGTGTGTCTGTCAATATTCTAGTTTTTCCTTTCTTTTGTTTCATGCCATCCAATTTTCTGGGGCCGGCTTTCGGAAATGGTCTTACTAAATCAGGTGTTACATTGACAGTGCCCCTAGTCTGGTTTTTAGATAAAGATTCCAGTTGAGATGGCCCAGTGGCTTCCACATTTGAACTTGTACGATCCTCCAGACTCAGATTTTCTTCTGTTGAAGGCTGTTCCATGATAGGTTGTTCTAAAATCGGTTTTTCTGTAGCAACATTATTCTCTTCCGGCAAGCAGCGATCAGTTATAGAAGAACAAACAAAATCTTCATCAGAGAAAATGTTTGAATTGAATGGCCAAATGCCAGGTTTTTTAAATCCTGTTTGAATATTTTGCAACTTGAATGCAAGTGGGATGGCGTTTGCTGCTAATTTTGGGGTTTCATAAATTGTTACGGTTTTGCCAGGATTGCTTACCATCCAATCTGTTACAACAGTGTTATAATAAGTTTTGAGTGGTCCATAGACAGTCAGGTCTAGGGGTTGCAGTTTACGGCTGCAGTGCGGTGGGAAAGTCATTAAAACAATGCCTGATTCTTTACAAAAATCAAGAACTGTTACTGAAATATGGCTCTCGTGATTGTCCAGCAGCAATAGAACTGGTGAGGAAGGCGTTGGTTTTGCGTGTTTTGCAAAATGGTGTATATATTTTAAAAAACATGGTGCTGTCATCCACCCTGAAGGATGTGCTGCTCCATCTGAACCAACAGGTGCATCATTTAGCATATATGTTTTGAAATTAACCCGTGGGAATATGAAAAAGGGTGGTATTGAGTTACCCAATGCATTAATATCGCAGCAAACCGTTACAAGTGTCCCTATTTCAGCTGACGTTACTTGACCAACTTGCTTAGTGCCTCTGAGAGCAATCACTTTCTGGGTTCGTTGTACTGTTGATAATCCAGTTTCGTCTATATTGTAAATAGACTCAGGGCCGAAGCAATGCCGTTCATATACAGTTTTAAGATTTTCAAAAAAATCTCTGACATTTTTCTTATTGAAACTTGTGGCACGTGAGAGACTGGTAGCTTCTGGTGTCCTTATCGAAAGATGAGGTTGTCTTTTAAAAAATCCCCTTAGCCAATCGGATGCAAGTTTCTTCTCTGCCCAGTTGTCTGGTATTTTTTTATTAATAGCAGTGGCGTATTCGTAAACCAATTCACGTGCCTTCAGTTTTGACATTCCATGGTTTAGTTTAAATAATGTTACAAGATATTCTGAAATTTTTTCTTCTTCATCTTTCATGAATATTTGGGATGGTATAAATTTAGAAGAAATATTTTTCACAACGCCACCCTGTTTTATTTATCTTTGAAGGTTAGACCTGGGTATATCATATTTAATTGCAGTAGTTTTAATTTTTCCTCCTTTAGAAACCTCTTCCAATGCGCGCAAAATAACATCTCTAGGTATTTCACGTCGTTTATTTCTTTTTTTAAATGAAAAACGGCATTGTCCTGAAAAGAAATGATTAAATATTCAATTCAATATGCATAGCAAAAAACTACAAACGTATGACACCAAAACAAACTATAAAAAAGGGGGAGCATTGGGCATGCCCAAACCTCCCTCCTACCTGCGTGCCCAATGCTCCCTATAACCTCACTTTTCAAATAGATTTGAATAAGTTTATTTTTATCAAATGTTAAATCCTAATTGCCAGGTAAATATAATGTTTATTAAATGCAAAAGAAAAAGTTAACACAGATACTTACACTTTCTTGCAGATTTCTTTGTTATCTTTCTTCAAATCCCAAACAAAATATTTACTTTTGTACACAACAAACCATTAAGCGCATGTAACTTGACAACCAAGTGAAATGACCGAGACACTTTTGATGAGCGGTGTTGCCAGTTATAAAACTATAGTGCTATGGTAGAAAACAAAAAATATCTAGAATAGATTATGAGAAATGAGGGGGTGCCCAAACCTCCCGACTGCCCAATGCTCCCCTCCCTCCCCTACCTTAGCCCCTTCAAAAGCATTATTATCAAAATCATCGCCCTAACCGGGTTATCTGAAATAGCTGCAGGAAGAAGACTTATGAGACGGTAGTTAGACGAATCAGATCGCTCTCCAGAATTTTTTAAGATAGGGATAACAGATGCCGCTTTCTAGCAGGCTGGAAAGCAAGACTCTGATAAGCACTTGTTGAGTAGTTTTGAAAGTATAGACGACAGCTCCGGAGAACACTTCTGCAAGACAATAACAGGTATGTTGTCCGGGCCACAAGCTCTAGAATATTCTAGGCAGGAAATCACTTTAGATACAGAAGCTGGAGTGATACGAATGTCAAGCAATGGATCAACCTGTTTGATGGCAATATCAGGTGGAACGCAACAGTTGAATTAAGAGATAATACTGATGAAAAGTTTTTAGCAAACAATTCAGCTTTGTCTTTAGCTGAGGTGACAAAGTCTGAACCATACATGAGAGGTGGAATTAAAGATTTTTTCTTATTATTAATACTGTTAAAGATTCTCCAGAAGTCATGAGAGCCTAATTTTTGAGATGAGATACGAGATTTCATGACCTGAGAATAGCGGGCTTTGGCGTTAGACAAAACTTTTTTACAATGGTTCCTAGCACTAATAAACAGACGTCTATTTTCTAAAAAATTGTTTTGCTGATAAATATGGAAGTAACGGTTTTGATTGGCAATCGCAGCAGCACAGTGTGGGGAAAACCATGGAGGAGAGTGAGGCTTCACCTGGAATTGTCGAAATGGAACAAAACATTCAATGCCAGCCTAAATCCACGAAGTTATGTATTTGTTGACAGGAAGACGAAAGATTTCTACCCAAGGGCCATCACAAAGAAAATCACGGAAAGAATTCCAGTCAGTCTTAAGGTAGTTGTAAGAGACACGATAATAGGGGGATTTAGGTGATGAAGAAGAATGAGATATTAGCTTTAGAGAGATTAAACTGTGATCAGAAGCACCTAAGGGTGAATGTGGAGAAACTGAGCACTGACTAGGATCAGAAACAAGACCTAAGTCGAGTAGAAAAGGTAAATGATTTGGGTTGTCTGGAAAGCGATTTGGAAGTTGACTATTTGAGTTTAGGATTGAGAAAGACAAAAGTTGTGGGCTTTAATGCCTGCCGAATCACTGACACTAGAGCCAAGCCATTCAGAGTGGTGAGCATTAAAGTCACCGACAAAAACTATATTAGATGGATAAAGAAAGAGGGCTTGGTCAATATGATCAGAAATAACATCAAAAAGAGTGCAATCTTGAGATGAAGGAGAGCGATATGGAACAAAGAGAAAGGCGATAGAGTGAAGTGGTGCAAAATGAAAGCACACAAAAAAAAGTCTGTGGATTCAAATCTAGTTTCACGACAAATGGGTGAATTCTTATGAATGTAAATGCCCAAGCCAAGCATGTGACTATTGAAGTCTTTACGAATTAAAGGAAGATAACCATCAACACTAAGATCGCAAGATGAGACAGCTGAACTCAAATTAGTCTCACAAAGAGCAAGTAGGTCTGGTGAACTTTGCAAGAGATAAGACTTAACAGAAGAAAAGTTACTTCGAAGACCACGAATATTAGTGAATGATAGGCTTAGAGATCTTGGTGATGACGATGGTTTTTTGTGTTTTATAGTTTTTGGTACTTTATTCATTTTTAAATTTGTTGAAGAACTTGACTCAAAGCATAGATAGTACTCAGAACACTGTTTAATAGTGTAAGCAATTGCTACATTACGATTAATAAACCCTAAGCCGTAACAAAGGGCTCCAAATGTGGCCTCGGCAATGCACATCAAAAGTACAAACAGGCCCCCCCTTTACCAAAAAAAAAAAAAAAAAGAAGAAGAAGAAAATTGAACGAAAAAAATGATTTATTGATCACAAAATTTATCACGTGAAGTTATAAGTAAAATTTGTTATTAAGGTTGCACAAACTTTAGTTTAATGTCACTTTTCTGGCTTTTCTTGAGGCAAATCCACTAATGACATCATCAAAATCAATGCTGTTTGCCACTTCCTTTTCAATTGAAATTATAGCCAAACTAGACAAACGTTCTTAGCCCATTTTGACCTCATATAGTTTTTTATGAGCTTAAGTTTACTGAAACTTCTCTCACACGTAGCAACTGTGACTGGTATGGGGAGGAAGATGCGAAAAGCAATTGCCGTGTTGGGATAAGCATCGGTCAAAGAATATTTATGAATGAGCTGCAAAATGTTGATTGGGCTAGATTTTTCAAAGTTATCCATCATTGCGGCAGCTCGATATTTAAAGCTTGCCATTTCTGACCGGAAATCGAAAGAATCTAAATCTGCCTTGTAAATTTGAGATAAATTTGCAGCTTTTTTCTTGAGTTTATCCACTGAACTTTTAGAGAGTGAATGCCCACTGAGGAAGTCAAAATCAGAGGATACAGCAGACATAGCCTTAAACCGCCACTCTATTTGTGTAATAATGCTGTCAAACACAAGGTTGCACTGAGATCCGAATTCTGTTTCTGCTGTGAGAAGGTGAGAGTCATCTCCAGCTTCATAAAGTGCCATCCTCTTTCATTCTCTTTGCGCTTTCTCTTGATTGGAAAGCCACCATCAATTCCGCTCTGGTTAGCTTTTTCTGTGGCATCTTTGATAATGTTGTCCACCCCAACATCTCGAAGATTCAGAATGGAAGCCTTCAATCCTTTCAATTGTTCTGCGGCAATGTCAATTCAAATGGTTTTTGACTGAAGCAGTTTGTTTTCCCGTTATATTAGAGAAAGAATTTGACACCAAAAATCCAACAAACACAAAAAACTCAAATCAATTTGAATGAGAAGTTCTTTTGCACTGCTAACTGTGACAGCATTTGTCATGGGATTGTGGATAATGGATTCCAAAACTTGAAGAACGTCTTTGATTTGTCTGTGCAATGGTGTGATTGCTTCTTTTTTGGCAGACCATCTTGTGTCACTGTTTGCCTTTAATGAGATGGTCAACATTTTCATCAGTTTTTCCCATCTTGACGAGGAGCTTGAAAAAAAGTCAAAGATAGCTTGAACCTTTCCAAAAAACGTAATCATGAGTGGGGAAACCTCAGCAGCATGAACACCAACAAGATTTAAAGTGTGAGCTGCGCATAGAACAAATCTTGCTGACTCATTAAAAAAATGGATGTGAGCTTTGACGCCATTATATTTTCCAGACATATTGGCTCCATTGTCATAGCTTTGGCCCCGGCAATCGGAAATGTTTAGACCATTCTTCTCCAATTTTTCAGTTATCTCTTTTGCAAGACCTTTTCCAATTTTTTGGTGAGATTCAATGAAGTCCACAAAGCTTTCCTTAATTGTGCAGGTTTCATCACTGATGTGGACATACCTGATGCTCTGAGTCATCTGCTCTTTGTGGGAGGCATCTGGAGTGCAGTCAAACAGAATAGAGTAGTATTTAGCTTCTTTGATGTTTGACAAAACTTCGTTCCTAACTTTCTGCCCAAGTAACTCAATCAGCTCATTTTGAATTCGAGGAGAAAAGTAGGATGTTGTGGTTTTTTTTTTGCTTTAAAAGACGCAATGTATTCAGCCACTAAAAGATAATAATGGCTAATCAACTCAATTAAGCTCAGAAAAATGCCACTGTTTTGTTGACCGATGTCTTCTGTTGTTCCTCGAAGGGCAAGATTGTTCTTGGCACAGAATAAAATTGCATCAACAATCACTTTCAAGATGTCTCTCCACTTTTTCATCTCTCCACTGATAACTCTTTGCAGATCAGAACCCAGGTTCTTTCCTTCCTTGAGGTTTTTTTCAAGAGTTTTCCAATCAGAATAGCATCTTTGGTGTTCATTGCAGTTTTCATGCTCAGGAATTCTTGGGTTTAGTTTTTTCCAGTCTCAAAACTCTTTGGAAATTTCTGAGAAATTGTTGGTTTTTGTTGTTGAAGATAACAAACAGCAAAAACAAAATTAAGAATCTTTTTTGTTGCTGTATTGCACCCAAGTGCGAACAAATTTTTCACCATTGGGAGGATTTTTTTCATACTATTTTGAGCTGAAGTGTCGCATTCTGTTTTCAAAATCACACAGCGTGTTTGGGAAAAATTCTCTCCTGTCTTGCTCTGGCCCATGCTCAATCAAAAAGCATCTTGTTTTGTCCGTTATTTCAGGCCATGTTGTTTTGTCCGTTATTTCAGGATCCCTGTGTTGAACATTTTCTTTCGAGGCCACTGGTCCATTTCAGCTGGGCCTGAAAGCTGGGCATTTCCATCTTCCCTTGTCGGTTCTGAATCAGTTGATCAAAATTCTTCTTGACTTTGGCTGATGAAAATCTCTTCTTCAATTAATTTCAAATGATGATCTGAACTTAAGTCAGTTATAGGATCTATTGAATTGTTATTAACTTCAATACAAATATCCTCTGAAATAATTTGTTTTTCCACTGAGTTTGTTACCAACCACTTTTTGAAACATTTTTTTAGTTTCTTGTCACTTTCTTGGCGCTTTTTTCTTTTCTTCTTAAATTCAGCACCAGATAATTTTTTGGTTCGATTCATAATAGAATCATAATTCAGTAAATGAGCTTTAATATTTAGGAATTTGTGTCAAGAGGCAGAATTTTGATTAATTTTCTTATCAACAGCAGCGACGCCGTAAAAATTTGTTTCATAAACTGATTATTGTTTTTTTAATTTATTAAAATTTGCGCCCTCCCAATTTTGGCGCCTCAGGCTGCGGCCTTGCCAGCCCCGCCCTCGGTACGGCCCTGTGTGTGTGTATGTATATATATATATATATATATATATATATATATATATATATATATATATTTATATATATACACACATGTATAGATACATATGTATGTATATATATATATATATATATATATATATATATAAATATATATATATATATATACATATATATATATACATATATATATATATATATATATATATATATATATATATATATGTATATATATGTATATATATATATATATATATACATATATATACATATATAATATCTTTTTTTTTCATCAATTGTTTTGATTAAAAATCTTAATAACACTTTTAGGTAATTACATCTCTCAAAATTGTTATTAAAAGCTTTTAAATTCATTGTTATGTTACATAAGTTAGAAACTCAGTAAAACTTTTTTAATAACGAAATTTAATAATTTAATAATTTAAGAACGGAATTTAATAACGGAATATTATTTAATGTTATCGCGTTTTCCACAATGGAATTTTAAAAGTTGAATAGAATAAAACATGTTTCGTTAAATTTTTTGAAATTACAAAATCTTTAAATTGCTTGTCACGAGTAATCAACGAAATAAAATGACTTGTTGATATCACTGTAAGCCAATCAGAAGCTGTTCCTAACATGCTATTTTAGCGCATAAAACATTACAGAAGAATTAAAAAATATCAAACTAAAAACTTGATTAAATAAGTAGAACCTGCAATCGTAGCAAAAGAAAATACAAAGACTATTGTTATTAGAAAAGAAAAACAAATAATCGGGAGCAAAAAAAAAATACAAAGATTAAGTTTCGTGTATTTAAAAAATGGGATTTTAATAGGGTTGCCAAACCCGTATTCTCCTGGTCAAAATACCCAACATTATTTTGACCAGGAGAATCCGGGTTTGGCAATGTTTCTCCGGGCTCCGTGTTTTCATTAAAATTCTCTGGGTTTTTCAAATTTCAAAAATATCTATCTAAAAAAGCATAATTCTCCATGAAAATTGTTTTTTATTAAATTTAAAATTTTTACATACAAAAAACTGTTTCATTTTAATCCAGATCAAAAGCAAATATAAACGGTCTATCTTACAGTTGAGGGTGGATGTATGGCGATGGTTTAACACACCCTAGTTTATTAAAATGAGTGAAACTCGTATGAAAAGTTAAAATTAAAGTTTACTGCATAACAACATATATAAGAGAGTATCGCATACACTAACTCAGATGTGGAGGTGGAGTGTTTAAACCCTTCCCCTTGACCCCTCCCCCCCCCCCCCCCCACCTTCAAAAAAAATTATTTTCACCTGCAATAAAACAAACAGAAATCATGTTTATAAGCTGCTTATTAATAAAGCATATATTTATTTCTAATTGTAAAATATTTGGAAAAAAAAAAAAGATTTCTAAAAAGCTATAGCTCATTCATTATTGAGCTCATTCAGATTTTATGCTGCATTACATATGGTTTTAAAAATCATCATTCATCCTTCAAAGTATTTGGTCTAGAGCAATATATCTATACCTATATTTTGACAGTAAGTAAAGGCTGCAAATATGAATTTATATTTTAACTTTTCCAATAAATCATTTTTAAATGGTTTATAGAGAAATAAAGCAATACCAAATAAATGAAACTAACAACATAGTGCATAGACAGAAATGTATAAAAAGTTCACATAAAATAATAATGATTGAGAATAAAAGCAAAATTCTAAATGACAAAATGCTAAAACAAGTAACTAAAAATTAGAATACTGAGAATTCTTATTTTTAATGAATTTTACTCTAAATTTTACTCTACAACAAAATTACTGACTTTGTCATTGATTAATTCAGTGTTATTGTTTAGAACAACATGCTTTCTTGATAATATCAAGATCTACATCTACTACAATATCTACATCTACTATATATTACATCTGCTAGACATAACGCTAACACTCAAAACAAAACAAAAAAACAAAAAAAACTCTTTAATAAAAATTACAATTACAAAATGCACAATGACAAAAAATAACTCTACTAGAAACAAACAGCTAAATACAGCTCAATAAGTCAATTCGGCGGCCTGTTCTAAACGATCAAAAAGAGAAAACTTTTTTTCAAGACATGAGTATAAAGTTGAGTCATCAACAAAAAGAGCTACTTTAGATATAAAGTTGTGAGGAAGATCATTAATGTAGATAAGAAGCAAAACAAGCCCAAGGATAGAACCTTTAGGTACATAAGAAGTTCCTGGAGATGAAGAAGAGTGATGGCCTTGGAGGATGACTTTAACAAAGCGGTTAGAAAGAAACGATTTGATAATCTCAAAAACTTTCCCAGATACACCATATGAAGCAAGCTTATGGAGAAAACCGGCATGTCAAACTTTGTCAAAAGCTTTAGATGTGTTAAGAGCAATAGCTCTAGCCTCTCCACCTCCATCTAATGCATGATAAAAACTTTTAGTCACAGCAGGTAGCAAGTCAACCGTAGAGCTAGATGATCGAAAACCGTATAGATTATCTGACTGTAAGTTATTTGACTTAAGATGAGATGTGAGAAATTTGTTGATCAAAGACTTAAAGACCTCGCTAATAACAGAAAGAAGACTGATAGGACGATAATTGCAGGGGTTAAAATGTTTACCTGAGTTTTTGGAAATTGGAACAACAGAAGCCATTTTCCAGCATGCAGGAAAACAAGACTCAGCCAAGAACTTATTAAATAGTTTAGAGACAATTGAAGAGAGTTCTAAAGAACAATTTTGTAAGACTATGACAGGAATGTTACTGGACCACAAGCCATAGAAGAGTTTAACTGAGACATAACTTTAGCAACGGAAGCTGGATTGATTTAAATGTCTAACAATAGGTTAACCTGTTTAATTGGGATGTAAGGAAAAGAATGGCTATAAGATTCAAGAGTCGAATTAGAGGAAAATTTCTTTGCAAACAGATCTGCCTTATCCTTGGGAGATGTGATAAGATCACTTCCATGAATGAGAGATTGAATGTTAGACCTACCTTTGTTTACGACGCTGTTGAAGATTTTCCAAAAGTCTCTAGAACCTAACTTTTGAGATAAGATAGAAGATTTAGTGAACTGATAATAATGAAGCTTAGCATCAGAATGCACCTTTTTACATCAATTTCTTGCAATAATAAATAGCCGTTTGTTTTCTAGAGAGTTTTTTTTCTGAAAAAGATAAAAAAAAAAATGAGCCTAGCCATTCAGTGTGATGAGCATTAAAGTCACGAATAACAACAATATTGGTCGAGAGGTAAAGTGAGAGAGCATGGTCAATTTGATCAGAAATTACATCTAAATGTCTTGAGCATTGCAGTCTTGAGAAAAAAGAGAACGATAAAGAACAAAGAGAAAGGTGATAGAGTAAAGAGGTGCTAAGCGAAAACACATAAAAGAATGGTCAGAAGATTTAAAACTGATTTCACGACAAATAGGTGAGTTGATGCGTAAGTATACCCATAAGCCAAACATGTTACTACTGGAGTCTTTGCGAATTAAAGGATAGCACCCATCAACACTGAGACGAAAAGAAGTATGATGAAATTTAAATTAATCTCACAAAAGCAAACTAGTCTGGTGAATTTTGGCATAATTTAAATTTAAAGAAAACTTGACTCATTTATAGATAGAGCCTCCTAAACAATGAGCTATGCAATTGTCTTGGTCCTGTTAATTAACTCTAAATCGTAACATAGGGCTACTTGTGTGGCCGTGTGGCCTCGACAACTTGCACCAAAAGCATAAACCTGGACACCATCCATACGCTATAGGGCACTGTAAATATTCTGATATTTTGCAGCTTTTGATAAAATTAGCCTCTCTGATAGCTACTACTATTGAATCATCGCGTCCATGAATTTAATAAACAAAAAATAATATTTATCTTAGTTTTCTTATAACCTTACTAATCCTACACAAAAAATCTTCTGTATATATATACGAAATTAAAAAGTCCAATTATAACAATTTTAATTACAACCGTTTAAACAATAAAATAACGATTGACTTTCAACACGCGTCTACGTGATTTCTAACATGTACAATTGACCAACATAAAAATAGAACAACTTAAGAGTCCCGAACTCTGTGGTTGTTCTCAACCTTACTACCAGCCGGCCTAAGAACCATTAAACTGAGTTTTAGAGCTGTACCTTCATTAGGAGATAACAGGAAGAGTTGCATATCCAATATCAATGAGGTACAAGTAAAAACCTGTGAGTAGAGTCAAGAAGATCCAGCATTCATCATCCTAGGCACGAAACAATGTAACACAAATTTACATCTTTTCCAGCCTAATATATGAAATAGAGGTTCGAGACTGGTTAGCAAAACTATTTTTCTCACCTTTAAAGCCTTTACCTAGGAGGCCTCCTACAAGACAGTAACTGGATGCAGTTAACATCTGCCTAAGATGAGTATTTTTATCGAGAAACCATCTTTAGCCTTTACTCAATCAAGAGCCCCAAGACAGGAAAATTTTAGTTGGATGCATTTAACATCTGTCCAAGATGAGCATTTTCATCGAGAGACCATTTTTGGCTTTTACTCAACCAAGAGCCCCAAGGCAAGGGATTTTGTTTCTCCTAACCTTTTCCTAAAAAAGTACACCCTACAAGGCAGCAGGGCATGGGGCATATAGTACTGAGTTACATGATACCAGTAGCAGGGTGATCGAGATGATCCTAAACTTGACCTGACCTGGAATATTAAATAAGCTACTTTCTGCTACCGGTTTTTGCATTTAATCTGGCAATTTTTTGCGTTTAATCTGGCGGGTTTTTTTTACACATCAAGACAATGCTCAGAAATTAATTTTGAAGTAAGAAATTTGAACATTAGTAATGTAATTAACGAAGGGAAAAGTGTAAAAGAACTTGTGCATAGAAGTGAGACTTCAATACGACGCCTGGTCCATCAATACATATCAAAGGGTAATATTAATCCTGGTTTTAGAGGTGGTTTTCGACAGTCAGGTTGTACTGAGGGAATAAGAAATAAGCTAAATGAGATAAATGGAGATAACAGAAATTATAATCTACAGGAGGTAAATGTAGAATCGGGAATTGATGTCAATGTCTTTACATTTTGACGATGGTTTAAAAAGTTGAATTATACATATAAAATTTTAAGACTCATTAGTAAAAGATGCAATACTGCAGAGGTAAATGAAGAAAGAAAAACATATATTTCATGGTATTTAAACTTGACATTGCAACAACGTGACAGAAATATCATTTATATTGATGAAAGTCTGTTCAATCTTCATATGATAAGAAACCACGGATACAATCTCCGAGGAATGACCCCAAATCAAAGTGCATTGTCATCATGAGGCATTAAATTGTTTAAACATAGTCCACAGTGAAGCAATAATTGGCGTATGGGTGAGAGCAGATATCAATTACAGACCAATATCAATACTTTCTACATTCTCTAAAATATTTGAGAAAATTATGCACAACAGAGTATATACTTTTTTTAAATTAAAAAGCGATTCGGTTTTCAAAAAACACATCAACTGAACACGCAATCCTTCGCCTAGTTGATGAAATAAAAAACTCTTTTACAAAGGGAGAAGTTACGTTATATGCATTTCATAGATCTCTCTAAGGCTTTTGATACAGTCGACCACAAAATATTATTATCAAAGCTTAACATGTATGGCATAAGGGGTAGAACAAACAAATAGATAGAAAGCTACTTAGATAAACGTGTGCACTATGGAGATAATAAACTCTCTAATCCTTCTATATTAAAGTGTGGTGTTCCTCAGGGTTCAATACTCGGGCATTTTTTTATTTTAATCTTTGTTAACAATCTCTATCGGGCATCAAAAAGAATTTCAACTATAATATTTGCTGATGATAGCAACTTTTTTATCTCCGGAAAAATTATAAACGAACTGTGCGTAGAAATGAATCAAGAATCAGAAAAAATTTCTGGATGGTTCAGGGCAAATAAACTTTCTATTAACTCAAGTAAAACGAAGTTTTCTTTATTTAATCCTTCTTATAAAATAAAAGAAGTCGAATTTTCTCTTTCAAAATTGTTTATTGAAAGTAGAGAAATAAGTAGGGATAATGTTACTAAATTTTTAGCTGTTTTTATTGACGAAAATCTAAATTGGAATAAACATATCGCCTATTTAGGTAGTAAAATATCTAAAAGTATCGGAATAATATACCGATCAGGCCATTTATTGAAAAAGCCGCTACTCGCACAAATCTACTATAACTTTGTTCAAAGTTATTTAAATTACGGTAATGCAGCATGGGGTAGTACCTATAAAAGCACATTAGAACCTCTCTATCGTAAACAGAAGCATGCTATACGAGTAATTAGTTTTAAAAATAAAAAAGAACTCACAAAGCCTCTTTTTGAGCAGATGTCTTTACAAACATTGTTTGAACTAAATATATATAATGTTCTAAGTCGTATGTATAATAGCAAAATGCAAAAAACTCCTTCAATTTTCTATAGCCTTTATAAACAAAAGCCAGAGTATAAATACCTGTTGCGCACAAATAGTACCCTTTTAGAGCCTTCATGCAAAACTGAGCTTGAGCAATTTAAAATTACTTATCGTGCACCTCTTATCTGGAATAAGTTTTAATTACTTAATCAAAACAATATTGACTTTGATAACTTAAATGGCTTTAAAAAAACTATTAAAAAGAGTATTTTAAAGTATAAAAATTTACTTACTGATTTTTTCTAAATTTGTTCACTGCTAGCTTCTTATATAAACTCTTATTTTTTAATATAATTAAATATATTTTTCAAACATTGCGTTAGCAATAAACGTGGTAATATTAAGAAAAAGTAACGATATATGTTTGTATAATTGTTATCTTACATTTTAATACAACTATAGTGTAACAATTTAACGTAAAAATTTTGTAAATATTTTTATTTTTATATATGTATATATATATATATATATATATATATATATATATATATATATATATATATATATATATATATATATATATATATATATATATATATATATATATGTGACAATGTAAAGCGGTTCTCGATGATAAGACCTTTTGGTCTTCAGGGTTGTTATTTTAACTTAACTTGTGAACTTTTTTTTCTTATTTCTTTCACACGTTTTGTATTTTATATTGTTAACAATATTTTGCTAGTTTATATTATTTACAGTTTAACTCGTTTAAAAGATTAATATATATGCATTCTTCATAATACCTTGCACTTCACAATTATTGTAAATAAAAAAAATATTAAAAAAGATGTAAAAAACTATATATTTTCTTATATTTTATAAGGTCCCGATGACAAGATCCTTGTGAACTTCTTTCGGAAACCTAGTTTATATTGTTAGTCTGCTATATTTATATATTTGTAAAAGTATTTTAACAGTTTATTTTATTGTATAACGACTGACTTTGTAAACTGAAATAATAATAAAAATAAAAAATAAAAAAATTAGACAAAATGATTTTCTGCGCATGCGTTAATTTACGGATATTTATTTAACGTTATAAGTCGCGTTAAATAAGTTGATCGTTAAATAAGTAGATAAATTGAACAGTCAAGGCATTTTTTGTTAACACAGACCAAAAAATTAAAAAAAAAAACCGAACTTAAAGCACTTTGTCATGCGAATTATTATTATTTTACGTCATTTTTGTCGTGATTTACTACTTTTAATAATATTTAACTCACGGTGTATATTCTAGTCGAAATTTATATCTTTATACTATAGTATGACAAGAAACAACTTTAATGATATCAAGTAAAATAGTTATAAAATAGTCATCTCACGAACAACTTTACTATACTCCTAAATAATTTGACTGCGCATTTGATCAAAATGTTTCAAGTTAAATTAATAAATCTTTAACTCTTAAGCCTAACAACTGTAAAAGTTTTTGATCTGTAAATACGCATGAATATTTAATTAAAGAAAAGTTTTCACTATTAATTAAGCTTTTCGGTTAAAAGTAATTGTCCAATGATTGTAAAAAACTTGATTAATTTAAAATGAATTGTTACTTGATTGTACGCCAAATAGTAAGGAAAGTATTCTAATGTTTACGCAGCAAAAAGAAAAGAAGAGAATTTATTAATTGGTGTCTAGCCTTTTTTTATGAGTTAATTTACCCAAGGCACTACAGTCAAGGAGGCCACTTTAGTTGTGTTTAGAACCCTCTCTCAACTCTAAAACTCCAAAACACAAACCATGACAAACAAGGCCACTGCGCAGACAAACAAGCTGAGCGCAGTATTGCCAGGGACGTGGTGGTGATCGAAATCGGAATCTCTTTATAATAAATCAACAATTTTTAGCGGTGTTATGTATATAGCACAACAATAATAAAATGTGACCTGAACTTAGTTCACTATTTCTTACTATGTGAATGTTTCAATTAAAAACAGTATTAAAGAAACGTCACGCTTCATGCTAAACTAAAACTTTATTTTTAAAATAAGATCAAAATGCCCTTACACAATATAAATAACAAAATAAAATAACATGGTTTTTAATTTCTTCTGAAAAATTTAACTTTGATGAAACTTGGGCATTTTTGGAAGAAACTCGATTTTTCCACATGGAATTACAAGCCTATGTAGTATAGAAAGATAGTATAACATAAATCATAAAATCGCAATCAAAAAATAAAATGAAAAATACCTGCTTTTGTGTCAGAAAAGTATTTAACAAATGCATTGATCATTATATGTCAATAAATGATTTACAAAATGAACACTTTAAAATTTATATATGTTAAAAATATTAAAACAGTCATGGCATCTACATGCCAGAATAGCCTATACATATAATATTCAATAAAAAATTGTTCAAATATCCCATAACAATTAAAAATAATATAACCATATTTTTTAATATTACTTTTGCGGTAGTTATAATAGCAGTTTTAGTTAACTGCAATTACAACAAATGTATGTAAATAAAGAGCTGACTTTAATAACTGTATCTATTAAGTATATCTAGTATCAATAACCCTAGTTGATAAAATGAATAACTGATGACAGTAAGAAATAAAAACTAAAAAGTGAGCAAAACAAATCATCATGCAAATAATGAAACAAAAAGCAAGCAATAGTTGACCTAAATTAGCCAATTACATAACTTTAGACATCTATAAGACACTTACAAAAATAAAATAAATAATGAACTCGTTAATTATTAACTAAAACATAAACAAACACACATAAACAAACCAACATAAACAAACCAACCATAAAAAACAAAAACACTTTTTTATGTATATTGATTGAATTTAAATATTCAAATAAGTCATAAAAACAAAAGCAAAAAAGCAAACAAACAGCAGAAATAACAGGGTACATTCACAACATTGATAGTACTAAAGGCATATGTTTAACAATTTTTATAACACAGTAACAGAATGAAACATTTTCAATTTACCATTCTCAATACATTTTTGATAATGTTGTCTTATAGGATTATCTTTCCATATAATTAAACTTGGGTTGATACCGCTTCACAAAACTGTTGCATTTCCTCTTACAAAAAGATCACAATCATTTCAATGTGTAACTCTATGCACTAACAATGGTTCATCATCTTTACTTAAACTATTAAAGAGTGAACCATAAAACTAAACACACTTCAAATGTGAAACAACATCAGGACACATTACTTAGAAGTGTCTAATATGATTTTCTAACATTAATCACTTGCATAAAAACGTAACTTTCTGGAAAAACCACCTGAATTAAAGCAACTAAAAATGCACAAAACCCAAATATTTTAAACTTTAAAAACCAGGTATTTTAGAAAACTGATATAAAAGCAAACTTTGTGCTATACCAATCAAGGTGTCATTAAGCCAGCCAGATGGGTTTTTTAAAAGATTTAAAGCCTTGCCTTTATACTGTATTGACAAACTTTAAAGAAAACTTTAAAAAACTTTGCACTTTTACAGCTCCTTTTTACAAGGATACTATCATTAATAAACAGCTTTCTTCAAAACTTTACCATTTTTAGATTAAACTCTGAAACTTTTACTTGTTGATTGTTTGAGGGAAATAAGCAGACTTTATTAAAATAATCAAAAATTTTAAAGTTTTTTGAAGAGCACTTAATCTACAAAATTAAGTAGTAACATAAATTGTTTACTTTTCAATATATTTACTTCAATGATCAGTAATTTTAATAATAAATTTGTAGTTTTTTTCTCGTAATCAACAAATCAATAAACAGATAAATTAAATCAATAAACGATAATCTTTTCTCCTAACTAAAACTCTGCTATTTACAAATTTTTCCTCCATATATATACTCTATGCTTTTCCTAAAATATCCTTCAAAACACCGTCATAAATCACCGTAAAAACATATTTACAATTATTATTGGTAAAAACTATTAAAGCTATTAAATCTCTAACGTCATTAAATGTTCTAGAACTTTCCGGAATTACACTCCTCCTTGATCCTTACGGATCATCCAAATAGCAATCAAAGTATTTCGAAGGCATGCGCCGTTCCCGACCACTCCGTCGCAAAAGCATGTCAATTTCTTGGGGTCTATCTTCAGCTTCGACATTTTCCTCATTCGTCTCTAATACATCTTTAACTTGCTCTCCTTGATTTTTAGCGTTCTCTAGACCAGTTTCAGTATTCATCTCTATTTCCACATCAGGGATAATGCAGGACTGAGTATCATTTCGAGGTCTAACGTGTTTCACATGACACGGAATGCCGTTCACTTCTACGATTTGTTTCGACGCATTCCGAGATATCGTAGCTGGTTGCCACTTTGTATAGCACCTCGCATTTGGTGGTTTCAGCCAGAATTTATCGCCAATTCGAAACCTTCTTGTTCGTGACATTTTGCGCAGAAAGATTCTCTTTTCCCAATCCTTTCACACCAATGGTATAACTGTATATTTTGTCCATCGGACTTGCACCATTTTTGTCGGCTGAGACATTGTACCAATATAGTGCTTCCGGTATCGACATTTTCGATCGTTCTGCTATTCTCTTGATCGTACGGTGGTTTCTTTCTACAATTCCATTTCCTTCAGGATAATAAGCGGCTCTAAATCTAATTTGTACTCCCCAACTATCAAGGAAACTCTTTATCTCTTTAGTTTTAAATGTCGGCTCATTGTCAGTCAATATTTCAGACGGTGCTCCTCGTTCACAAAAAATAAGACGGAGTATTCGGACTATGGAAAGACTTCCGTATGAGCTTGATAATTGTCGCCACAACGCATATTTTGAAGGTCCGCAATCAATTAGACTCAAAAACTTGTCAGTGCCATAATGCGTGATGTCCATGGCCAATCTCTCCCAGTTTCCTTCAACATCCAATTTCCCTTTTCCCCACCGTATTGGCGCTGGATCTATTGACTAACACGGTTTGCAACTTTTTATCACATTTCGAACATCGTTTTCAGTAGCAGTCGGAATTGCTTTACGAACAAAGTTTAAAGTTCGATTCACTCCGAAATGTCCAGTTCTTTGGTGTATATCGGAAATAGATTCAGCCTTCGTAGCTAAGATTCCCATACAACTATTCCGACACTCTGGCGCAGTCAGTTTGTTGAGCCATCTGCTGCGGACTCTTGTTAATGCGTCAGCCAAATTATCTTTAGAAGGAATGAGTTTTACCTCAACGCTAACATTGTATTCTTCAATTAGCTGTTGCAACACGCTCACAGTCTTCTTCGAATCAGCGTTTCACCCGTCGCTTTTGATCTCAACCTTGATTTTCCTGTAAGGGCGTCAGAAACATAGTGGAATACTGTCACGGATTCGGTAAAAACAGTCACTTTTTTCAGCTTCCACATCAGAGCCATATTCATTCCACGTATCACAGCGTCTAATTCTGCCATGTTTATATGAATATCAGACGTTTCTTTTCGCAGCCATGTTGCTTCCTCCACAGTAGTTTCCCCAACTTGAATAAGAGCACCCATCACTAAAGAACTAGCATCAACCCACACTTTTCCCTCATCACCACACACAGCCCAATCACCACAAGCAGGCTCGCAACGTTCCACCTCAGCAAATACTTCTTTAAGCACCCACTTAACGTTCTCATCACAAGTTTCATCGTCCCAACTCTTCGTCAGACTGACAGCTTTCCTCTTTAAGAGACTACAAATCACTCGCAGCCAACCACACACGGGTAAATGTCCTACCAACTGTCCACAGATTGAAAACACAACTCTCCTGGTTAACTTTTGCGAGATAGCATCAACTTGATTCCCTCTGGACCACATCAGTTTGTTACCAACCTTGCACACACACAATCCTAACACACGAACTCCATCATTATCAATCTACTCACCTTCTTTACTTTCTAAACCATATTTTAAAAAATGCCTCTTGACATAATCAAGACTCACCACACTTTCGTCTACGAAAATGTCGTCAACATAAGCGGACGTTCCACTCTTCACTAATTCGTCTTGATCAATGACGGCACTCACAACGGATTTCATGATCATTGGCGCAACGTTCAATCCGAAACCAAGTCGTGTCAAACAATACCTTTTATTTCGAAACACCACTGTTTGGAAGGGCCAAAGAGATTTATCAGTTTTTAGTTGAAGATAAGCCTTGCGTAAATCAATAATTGCTGGTTTGTTACCCATTCTTCTCCATTCTCTAAGCTATTCGACACACACATCTGCATCTCTCGTGTATGTCTCAATGAAATCGTTAGCTTCTCTCCAGTTTAGAACAGGTCGGATTTTGTGGACTTTGTTTCTCTGAATGACAGCCATTAAAGGAATCTGCCCTTTGGGCGGCCCCAATTCATTTTCGTCGTACTCTAACAGCCACTTTCGATCAATCCAATCCTGTAGTTCGTTTTCATAGTCTACTCTAGCGTGTTGTGGAATTCCGTACTGTGCCACTTTATTACGCAATCGGTCGGGGCTTTCTCCATCTCTCCATTTCCATTTGACTCTCCATTCAACACCATTAAAAACTGCTTCATGATCTTTCTTTTTTATTTCGATTTTCTTAACTTTGTCCTTGTTCAGAGCCGATGCTCCACAGTAACTCAATCCGAACTTCGCTTTTCCGAAAGGAGAAATGGATACTTCTCCTAGTAATTTAATGGAACTCGTTCCGAGCATCATATCTACTTCAAACGGTTAGAAGTCCACTAAAATAACTTCATCACGTGCTTTAATGCCATCAACCTCAAGAATCACGACCGCTGAGCCAGTGCACTGATGAACTTTTCCTTCAAACGTTACTACCTTTTGAGAGTTTGAGTACCTACATTGACTTTTGGGCATGAATTTTTTATTCAAAATTGTCTTCGAACATCCTGTGTCCACTAAAGCTGTCGCAACCATACCGTTAACTTTTAAACGAATAACAGATAATGCGCTCATTCCACCGTTGTTCAGGAGCGAGGTAGCGCAGATTCCTCGTTCCTGCAATCGTTTCCCTGCAGCTTCCAGCATTTCGATGCAATGTGTCCTTCATCACCACATTTAAAACATCTAACAGTCTTCGGTGACAAGTTCTTCGCAAGCAAACAATTCTTTGCAATGTGATTCAAACCTTTGCAGTTGTAATACACTAACGCGGTTTTCGTAGCATGGCGTCTAGATACAGCGCCAACAGCGTCACTGTCAATCACATTTGCACAGTTCAAAGCAGCTCTCACTCTGGGTAACATTATATCAATCGGGTCCATTACGGCTTGAAATCTTGATGATAAAACTTCTGGCAAACCCACAACAAACGCCAAACGCACAGACTCCTCTGATAATTTAGCAAGATAGGCTAATCGTCTTAAATCAGCCAAAAACACGTCGGCTTTTTCTCCGTCACATAATTTTTGTTTTGTAAACAGTTCATATGCAGTATAGGCATCTACAGAAAATGCCGCTAATAACACACGCTCGACTTCCACAACATCTTTTTTATCTTCCGCGGTTAAAGCATCGTACACTGCATAAGCAGCTTCTCTGAGAAGAATCGGAAAAAGTAGTTCAAGTTTTAAGTTCTGAATTTCAGCAATCACTTTCGTTCGTTGAATCCAAACAGCAGCATCCGAAGTGCCATCATACGTTTCAAACATATCAAATAATCTCATACTTGGTTCCATGCCCGGTTAGCTTGTAGTTTTTTCTCGTAATCAACAAATCAATAAACAGATAAATTAAATCAATAAACGATAATCTTTTCTCCTAACTAAAACTCTGCTATTTACAAATTTTTCCTCCATATATATACTCTATGCTTTTCCTAAAATATCCTTCAAAACACCGTCATAAATCACCGTAAAAACATATTTACAATTATTATTGGTAAAAACTATTAAAGCTATTAAATCTCTAACGTCATTAAATGTTCTAGAACTTTCCGGAATTACAAAATTTGTTTCCAAATTTTGTTATGGTCCAATAAGGTCTAAGAAAAGTTCGTGTACTTAGGGCCAGATTTCATTGCCCAAATTCAAGGCCCCAGACTTGTCTAAAATTGGTGAAACTGATATGATCACATCTCTAGGTACAATAAGCTTTTTTTAAATTGAATCTAGGGTCACTTTCTGAAAATTAGGTTTACATCCATAATAAATTTACAGCAAAGATAAACCCATTCGCTTGATTAAAAGTTTATTTAATCTTAGATTGTTTTTAATAGTTTATTTAGTGTTACTTAACTGCAACACAAATATATAACAAAATTGACTAATAGTTCTGAGAAATATTGAGCATTAAGTCGATGCATAAAATGGAAGTCCCAAAACAACTGCAGGTTTTTAGATGCTGAGACATAGTACAAAATTAACTTCAGAAACATACAATAATATAAAATATACAATAATAATAAACTCTTAATCATAAATTATATAAAAGTTTATTTAAATAGTAGGTTATATATACACATACCACAAAGTTGACATTTTTTATTATAATAATTTATTATTCCATCGGAGACATACTGCTAAACATCTTCAACAGAGTAATTATATACTGGCATTTTAATGATATAGCTTTAAAAAATTTAAAAATATTATTATCTTGTTTTTTGAGTTTATACCTAATGGAGACAAAGCTACTTATTCAACGATAGATTTAACCTATTTAACGGAAGCTTTACGCTGTATCTGCGCATGCGTAAAGCTTCCGTTAGATAAGATGTCCTTAAATAAACGACAGTCAGTTCTGCGACGCTTGCGCAAAACTGACTGTCTACTTATTTAACGATCTACTTATTTAACGCGACACCGGAAACAGTACCTTAAAACATAGGCGTGATTTTTCGGAAATGCATTAGAATAAATTAAATGTTATAACAAAAATATAATTTAAGTATTGTAATATATTGTAAGTAAATTACAAAACTTAAAGTATATTTATATATTTATTTTAATATAGTAGTATTATTTTATAAGTATATGAAATAAGATAATATTAGAAACATTTTCTTCCTCCTTCCATTTTTGTCTTTGTTCACTGGGATTTTATATGCTATTTTTCTAAATATTTTTAATTGTTATAATTATTGTAATATAACATTTTAAAAGTTATTAATATGACAATATAGAAGTCTTTTATATTGTCATATTAATAACAAAAAATATTATTATTTCGAAAAGTTTAAGTTTCAAACCTTCCCTAGCCCCCACGACAAAAGTAAGAGAAAAAAAATTTAGGTACCTTTTCTGCAAAGAGTAGAAAGGTATGTGCGACACATTTTTTTTCCGATGAAATTTGGCAGGTGAATAAAAGATAGGTATATAAAAATAATGGAGAGTGGTTTTCAACATTCTCAACATTCCTTCGATGATAATTTCACGTGGGAACAGCAAATAAAAATTAATAAATATACAAAAAATTAAAATGATAGCTGGACTCTTCTACTTTTTAAAAAACATATAGATAAAATTCAATTTCCGCATACCTTTATAGGTATGAGGAACGAGATGTATGTGGTTAACCACATAAATCTCGTTGTACCCCCAACGCATTCGTACTTTTTTGAATAACCCCCTCCCCCCATAACTGCGTACGTAAGATCCTTAAGCTAAATTATTTTATTTATGAAATATTTTTAAGTTACTTATATTATATGTAACTAACATTGCAGTATATATGTAACTAATTTATATATCATAATGTTAGTTACTTATATTATATGTAACTAACATTGCAGTATATATGTAACTAATTTATATATCATAATGTTAGTTACTTATATTATATGTAACATTACAGTAAGATAAATGATCAATTAAGTAATTTTTTTCATCGTAATAAGATGAATTTTTGAAATTTTTTTTCGTTTTTAATTAAAAGAGAAAACAATATTAATTATTACAAAAAAATTTATAAGGTAACTAATATCATCTAAAATATGATTTTTTTTTTCATTAATTAAAAAAAGCATAAAGTATATTAAGGCTAAAAAACAAACAATTATATTATAACAAAGATATTAAGTTTTGTTGAAATTGATTTTTATTTGATTTATATAAATTGAAATTATTCATGGTAAGGCTAAGCTTTAAACGAAGGTTTAGTCACTATATTTAAAGATATTTATAAAGAGATCAGAGAAACTTTTTTTTTAAATGTAATAGTTTTGCTAATAAGCCTTAGTAGCAAAATTATTGAATTTAAAAAAAAAGGTTATGTATAAGCAGGGGTTAAAGTAGGATAGGAAATCAAGTGGAATGGTGTTAAAAAGTTCAAATTGTTTGTTCAAAGGGATGCTGAATACCCTATTAGGGTTCAGAATCAGTCCTTCAAATTTTTGCTACTGGTGTATTTTTGTTAGGTGCATTTTTATTGTATTTTGAGTTCTAGTGTGGTGACTACTTCTGAATGAATACTGCTTCTGTCCACAATTATTTTCTTATGTCAAATGTTTAAATTAAATGGTTATATTAAGAAAAAACTAATGAGCTGGTTATGTTATTACATTTCTGGTTTTCAAACAGAAACATAATAACATAACAAGAAATAGTTATGTTAACGAAAATTTAATTTTAGTAAATTTACAATTTATTGATGAATATTAATTTTGTTAAGAAAAATATTTTATCAATTTGTTGCTCTTACATTTGGGGCAGAGGCATCTCAAATTTTAGGGATTTTTTTGTTCCAAGGTTTTAATCATTGCACTTTTTTGAAAAGTATCTTTATTTGACATAAATATAAACATACTAAAGTTTAGAGTTTTCTCCACGCCTGGTTAGCTAGCTCATACAAAAAGTTAGCTATATCAAACACAAAAAAATGCGAACTTTCTAAAATAAAATCTCAACGAATTGTTTTATTTTATTACAAGTTCCTAATCTACTTTAACCCCTGCTTATATGTAAACTTTTTTTTTAAATTCAATTATATTGAATTATATTGAAGGTTTTTATTTAGAATAAAGTTAGTCACACTTGTCAAAATTTAAAAAATATTGCTACAGACTATTGCACCCCAAAAATTTGTTGTTGGAGAATAAAATAGATGGAGATTTATTTGGTCTATATTACCCTATTAAGCTTATTCAACCTTTTGTATTTTAAAGGACTATTTTTAATTTTAATTTCACAAGATTATTTGGAAATAATAAAGTGCTGGTCAGAATTAAAAAGTCTTGTTTTTCAAAATGACCTTTGTTAACTAAATTGTTAACTAAAAAAAAATTAAAAACATTTAGAATGGGACAATTGCATACCTATTTAACTTTGAATAAAGACAATCTTAGTAGAATTCAAAATTTATAGTCATCAACATTTAAAACTGTGTCACAGAAGGAATGATAGGTTGCTTCTGTGACACAATTTTTAATAGTTATAACAAAAAAATTACTTTTTCACACACAATATTTTTACCTGAAACTAAATATGTATTTATAGGTATTATGGGCCCCATCTAAATATTTTTAATTTTTTCTTTAATTTCAAGTTTAGTTTATGAAGGTCATTCCTTTTAAAAAAGCAGCCTTTTTAATCCTGTATAAAAATTTTTTTCTTGTTATAATGTTTTTCCTGGAATATTTAGGGTAACTTATTTCTTCAAAATAAATACTAATTATGCTAATCATTATCAATATTAAACTAAATATAAACTGAGTTTAATTAACTTCTGAGAAATTTATTGTTTTGTTTTAAATTAAGATGATAAAAATTAATAAGTCCTCCACAGTTACACAGATCAAGTGGCATCAAGTGTCATACTCTTTATTGCGATGTTTTTGCTCATTTAAACCTTTGCCTGTTGTTACTTTGTATTCAAAAGTGAGTTTTTTAAGAAATACTAATGAATACTAATGAGAAAAACACTGTATATTTTGATTTTTCACCACTTTTATGTTCATTTTTCACACTAAATTTTGTTAGGCAGAAAATTGCTCACTGTGTGATGAAGCAAAAAGGGAACTCAAAAAATTTGAAGGAATGGTAAGTTTTGTTGATTGATTTTGTGACAGATTATTTTATATTTTGATAAAGTATTATGTTTTATAAATTCATTTCTTCAAAATCCTATAATATTTTAAATGCCATATATTGAGTTTTAGGGAACTTTTAAGAAGATTTTATTGAATAAGTGTTAATAGCAAAACTTTTTTAAATTTAAATTATCTGCTTAGGGGTTGCCCAAAGGTTAAATCACACAATTTATGACATTTTGATTCCCCAACCCCAACCCCCCTCCTTTTAACAGATCATAATACTGTACTTAACATTTTAAATTTTCTTTGGGTGCTTTTAATTAACTGATTTTTCAATACATTTAATTTTTGATTTTTATAATTTTATTTTATTTTTTGCACTCCATCTAAAGTTGTATAAATTAACAAAGTGATTATTTGTTCAACAAAATGGACATATAACCTCTAAGGATATCATGATGCTTCACTAAGTTGCAGTTTCAGACTACAACTCTTAAATTTTTTTGGTAAAATTTTATGTTTTATTTTGAAGTTATACGCAGTTGAATGTTTATTACCTATTGTTGTTTGTTAATAGTTTTATTATTATCTGTTAATAAAAATTATTTTTTCATTGATGATATAGCTGTATTCTGTGGCTATAGCTATAGCATTAACTGATATAGACTGATATATATATATATATATATATATATATATATATATATATATATATATATATATACCCCCTGCCCCTTTGTAACAAATCATCACAAAATCTTTAATTCCTCAACCCCCCTCGTACACGTTTTGTGATGTACTTTGCGGATAACCCCTTAATCATTATAGTATTGTCTTGCAATCTTATTTTTATCTAATAGTTTGTTCTGGAGGAAATTGATATAACTGCTGCTGGAAACCAAACTTGGTTTGAGAAGTATAAATATGAAATTCCTGTTATTCATTTAAATGGCAAAGAAATAATGAGACATAAAGTTTTTAAGAAAGTACTTATTGATGCACTTGACATTTTAAAAAATAAATCACAATAATTATCAGCTTAGTTGATTTATCATGCAACAAATTTATAAACTAGAATGATGAATTTAATAATTTTGTATTAGAAATTTTTATCATTGTTATTGTTTTCAACATTTTTTTGTAGTTTACTTTAACTTTTTCCACCCTGTTGCATTACCCTCTTTCACATCATAATGAAAAATCATGCTAAAGAATTTTACAGTATTTTTCAACTTTTCTGTTTTACTTTATATCAAAGTTTAATAAAGTCAGTTTTAGGTGTATTCTGTTTTATTATTCTATTAATGTGTTTAATTTTATAATTTT